>NC_090929.1:730939949-731004949 GCF_040938575.1 Ambystoma mexicanum
CTCCACCTCCCTGCAACAGAAACAGGATGGATGGATTAAAGTTATCCTACCAGACATAGGAGTCCCGAATGGGCCCACCAGTCTTATATATCTCGCCTGATCGAGCGCTGATCGAGCGATGAGCGTGGTATCATGTTGCAAGTGGCTGCATGGCTTAGCTTACTAAATGCAAATGCATAAGAGTAATATTCTTAGCATTAATAGAGCCTACGGCCACACCACACTGAATGCGCCCGATCTCGTCTGATCTCGGAAGCTAAGCAGTGTCGGGCCTAGTTAGTACCTGGATGGGAGACTGCCTGGGAATACCAGGTGCTGTAGGCTTTTTTGTGCTCCAAGTTCAGGAAGTGAGCCATTTCTCAATTGCCTTTCAAAACTGCAAGGTCTAGCCGACTAGATGCTTAAAAGTACAAAACTCACTAGGCCCAGAGCCTACGGCCACACCACACTGAATGCGCCCGATCTCGTCTGATCTCGGAAGCTAAGCAGTGTCGGGCCTAGTTAGTACCTGGATGGGAGACCGCCTGGGAATACCAGGTGCTGTAGGCTATTTTGTGCTCCATGATTAGTAATTGCGCAACTTCTCAATTACTTTTCAAATTTGGTATGTTTCCAAAATAATTTTATCCCGTTTTATAGCGGAAATGTTGGACAACATTATGAGGGCTGGAGCTACCTATTTACATATAATTAGCATACAGGTAGTGTGTTCATGGGTAATAAATCGACTTTCACATGTAATGCAGTACAGAGAATATTGAGTCCTTCAAGAGGCATGAAAGAAAGCCGTTATTGTGTTGATTGTTCTCTCCACCTCCCTGCAACAGAAACAGGATGGATGGATTAAAGTTATCCTACCAGACATAGGAGTCCTGAATGGGCCCACCAGTCTTATATATCTCGCCTGATCGAGCGCTGATCGAGCGATGAGCGTGGTATCATGTTGCAAGTGGCTGCATGGCTTAGCTTACTAAATGCAAATGCATAAGATTAATATTCTTAGCATTTCTAGAGCCTACGGCCACACCACACTGAATGCGCCCGATCTCGTCTGATCTCGGAAGCTAAGCAGTGTCGGGCCTATTTAGTACCTGGATGGGAGACCGCCTGGGAATACCAGGTGCTGTAGGCTTTTTTGTGCTCCAAGTTCAGGAAGTGAGCCATTTCTCAATTGCCTTTCAAAACTGCAAGGTCTAGCCGACTAGATGCTTAAAAGTACAAAACTCACTAGGCCCAGAGCCTACGGCCACACCACACTGAATGCGCCCGATCTCGTCTGATCTCGGAAGCTAAGCAGTGTCGGGCCTAGTTAGTACCTGGATGGGAGACCGCCTGGGAATACCAGGTGCTGTAGGCTTTTTTGTGCTCCAAGTTCAGGAAGTGAGCCATTTCTCAATTGCCTTTCAAAACTGCAAGGTCTAGCCGACTAGATGCTTAAAAGTACAAAACTCACTAGGACCAGAGCCTACGGCCACACCACACTGAATGCGCCCGATCTCGTCTGATCTCGGAAGCTAAGCAGTGTCGGGCCTAGTTAGTACATCCTGGATGGGAGACCGCCTGGGAATACCAGGTGCTGTAGGCTTTTTTGTGCTCCAAGTTCAGGAAGTGAGCCATTTCTCAATTGCCTTTCAAAACTGCAAGGTCTAGCCGACTAGATGCTTAAAAGTACAAAACTCACTAGGCCCAGAGCCTACGGCCACACCACACTGAATGCGCCCGATCTCGTCTGATCTCGGAAGCTAAGCAGTGTCGGGCCTAGTTAGTACCTGGATGGGAGACCGCCTGGGCATACCAGGTGCTGTAGGCTATTTTGTGCTCCATGATTAGTAATTGCACAACTTCTCAATTACTTTTCAAATTTGGTATGTTTCCAAAATAATTTTATCCCGTTTTATAGCGGAAATGTTGGACAACATTATGAGGGCTGGAGCTACCTATTTACATATAATTAGCATACAGGTAGTGTGTTCATGGGTAATAAATCGACTTTCACATGTAATGCAGTACAGAGAATATTGAGTCCTTCAAGAGGCATGAAAGAAAGCCGTTATTGTGTTGATTGTTCTCTCCACCTCCCTGCAACAGAAACAGGATGGATGGATTAAAGTTATCCTACCAGACATAGGAGTCCTGAATGGGCCCACCAGTCTTATATATCTCGCCTGATCGAGCGCTGATCGAGCGATGAGCGTGGTATCATGTTGCAAGTGGCTGCATGGCTTAGCTTACTAAATGCAAATGCATAAGAGTAATATTCTTAGCATTACTAGAGCCTACGGCCACACCACACTGAATGCGCCCGATCTCGTCTGATCTCGGAAGCTAAGCAGTGTCGGGCCTAGTTAGTACCTGGATGGGAGACTGCCTGGGAATACCAGGTGCTGTAGGCTTTTTTGTGCTCCAAGTTCAGGAAGTGAGCCATTTCTCAATTGCCTTTCAAAACTGCAAGGTCTAGCCGACTAGATGCTTAAAAGTACAAAACTCACTAGGCCCAGAGCCTACGGCCACACCACACTGAATGCGCCCGATCTCGTCTGATCTCGGAAGCTAAGCAGTGTCGGGCCTAGTTAGTACCTGGATGGGAGACCGCCTGGGAATACCAGGTGCTGTAGGCTATTTTGTGCTCCATGATTAGTAATTGCGCAACTTCTCAATTACTTTTCAAATTTGGTATGTTTCCAAAATAATTTTATCCCGTTTTATAGCGGAAATGTTGGACAACATTATGAGGGCTGGAGCTACCTATTTACATATAATTAGCATACAGGTAGTGTGTTCATGGGTAATAAATCGACTTTCACATGTAATGCAGTACAGAGAATATTGAGTCCTTCAAGAGGCATGAAAGAAAGCCGTTATTGTGTTGATTGTTCTCTCCACCTCCCTGCAACAGAAACAGGATGGATGGATTAAAGTTATCCTACCAGACATAGGAGTCCTGAATGGGCCCACCAGTCTTATATATCTCGCCTGATCGAGCGCTGATCGAGCGATGAGCGTGGTATCATGTTGCAAGTGGCTGCATGGCTTAGCTTACTAAATGCAAATGCATAAGAGTAATATTCTTAGCATTACTCGAGCCTACGGCCACACCACACTGAATGCGCCCGATCTCGGAAGCTAAGCAGTGTCGGGCCTAGTTAGTACCTGGATGGGAGACCGCCTGGGAATACCAGGTGCTGTAGGCTTTTTTGTGCTCCAAGTTCAGGAAGTGAGCCATTTCTCAATTGCCTTTCAAAACTGCAAGGTCTAGCCGACTAGATGCTTAAAAGTACAAAACTCACTAGGCCCAGAGCCTACGGCCACACCACACTGAATGCGCCCGATCTCGTCTGATCTCGGAAGCTAAGCAGTGTCGGGCCTAGTTAGTACCTGGATGGGAGACCGCCTGGGAATACCAGGTGCTGTAGGCTTTTTTGTGCTCCAAGTTCAGGAAGTGAGCCATTTCTCAATTGCCTTTCAAAACTGCAAGGTCTAGCCGACTAGATGCTTAAAAGTACAAAACTCACTAGGCCCAGAGCCTACGGCCACACCACACTGAATGCGCCCGATCTCGTCTGATCTCGGAAGCTAAGCAGTGTCGGGCCTAGTTAGTACCTGGATGGGAGACCGCCTGGGAATACCAGGTGCTGTAGGCTTTTTTGTGCTCCAAGTTCAGGAAGTGAGCCATTTCTCAATTGCCTTTCAAAACTGCAAGGTCTAGCCGACTAGATGCTTAAAAGTACAAAACTCACTAGGACCAGAGCCTACGGCCACACCACACTGAATGCGCCCGATCTCGTCTGATCTCGGAAGCTAAGCAGTGTCGGGCCTAGTTAGTACCTGGATGGGAGACCGCCTGGGAATACCAGGTGCTGTAGGCTTTTTTGTGCTCCAAGTTCAGGAAGTGAGCCATTTCTCAATTGCCTTTCAAAACTGCAAGGTCTAGCCGACTAGATGCTTAAAAGTACAAAACTCACTAGGCCCAGAGCCTACGGCCACACCACACTGAATGCGCCCGATCTCGGAAGCTAAGCAGTGTCGGGCCTAGTTAGTACCTGGATGGGATACCGCCTGGGAATACCAGGTGCTGTAGGCTATTTTGTGCTCCATGATTTGTAATTGCACAACTTCTCAATTACTTTTCAAATTTGGTATGTTTCCAAAATAATTTTATCCCGTTTTATAGCGGAAATGTTGGACAACATTATGAGGGCTGGAGCTACCTATTTACATATAATTAGCATACAGGTAGTGTGTTCATGGGTAATAAATCGACTTTCACATGTAATGCAGTACAGAGAATATTGAGTCCTTCAAGAGGCATGAAAGAAAGCCGTTATTGTGTTGATTGTTCTCTCCACCTCCCTGCAACAGAAACAGGATGGATGGATTAAAGTTATCCTACCAGACATAGGAGTCCTGAATGGGCCCACCAGTCTTATATATCTCGCCTGATCGAGCGCTGATCGAGCGATGAGCGTGGTATCATGTTGCAAGTGGCTGCATGGCTTAGCTTACTAAATGCAAATGCATAAGAGTAATATTCTTAGCATTACTAGAGCCTACGGCCACACCACACTGAATGCGCCCGATCTCGTCTGATCTCGGAAGCTAAGCAGTGTCGGGCCTAGTTAGTACCTGGATGGGAGACTGCCTGGGAATACCAGGTGCTGTAGGCTTTTTTGTGCTCCAAGTTCAGGAAGTGAGCCATTTCTCAATTGCCTTTCAAAACTGCAAGGTCTAGCCGACTAGATGCTTAAAAGTACAAAACTCACTAGGCCCAGAGCCTACGGCCACACCACACTGAATGCGCCCGATCTCGTCTGATCTCAGAAGCTAAGCAGTGTCGGGCCTAGTTAGTACCTGGATGGGAGACCGCCTGGGAATACCAGGTGCTGTAGGCTATTTTGTGCTCCATGATTAGTAATTGCGCAACTTCTCAATTACTTTTCAAATTTGGTATGTTTCCAAAATAATTTTATCCCGTTTTATAGCGGGAATGTTGGACAACATTATGAGGGCTGGAGCTACCTATTTACATATAATTAGCATACAGGTAGTGTGTTCATGGGTAATAAATCGACTTTCACATGTAATGCAGTACAGAGAATATTGAGTCCTTCAAGAGGCATGAAAGAAAGCCGTTATTGTGTTGATTGTTCTCTCCACCTCCCTGCAACAGAAACAGGATGGATGGATTAAAGTTATCCTACCAGACATAGGAGTCCTGAATGGGCCCACCAGTCTTATATATCTCGCCTGATCGAGCGCTGATCGAGCGATGAGCGTGGTATCATGTTGCAAGTGGCTGCATGGCTTAGCTTACTAAATGCAAATGCATAAGAGTAATATTCTTAGCATTACTCGAGCCTACGGCCACACCACACTGAATGCGCCCGATCTTGGAAGCTAAGCAGTGTCGGGCCTAGTTAGTACCTGGATGGGAGACCGCCTGGGAATACCAGGTGCTGTAGGCTTTTTTGTGCTCCAAGTTCAGGAAGTGAGCCATTTCTCAATTGCCTTTCAAAACTGCAAGGTCTAGCCGACTAGATGCTTAAAAGTACAAAACTCACTAGGCCCAGAGCCTACGGCCACACCACACTGAATGCGCCCGATCTCGTCTGATCTCGGAAGCTAAGCAGTGTCGGGCCTAGTTAGTACCTGGATGGGAGACTGCCTGGGAATACCAGGTGCTGTAGGCTTTTTTGTGCTCCAAGTTCAGGAAGTGAGCCATTTCTCAATTGCCTTTCAAAACTGCAAGGTCTAGCCGACTAGATGCTTAAAAGTACAAAACTCACTAGGCCCAGAGCCTACGGCCACACCACACTGAATGCGCCCGATCTCGTCTGATCTCGGAAGCTAAGCAGTGTCGGGCCTAGTTAGTACCTGGATGGGAGACCGCCTGGGAATACCAGGTGCTGTAGGCTTTTTTGTGCTCCAAGTTCAGGAAGTGAGCCATTTCTCAATTGCCTTTCAAAACTGCAAGGTCTAGCCGACTAGATGCTTAAAAGTACAAAACTCACTAGGACCAGAGCCTACGGCCACACCACACTGAATGCGCCCGATCTCGTCTGATCTCGGAAGCTAAGCAGTGTAGGGCCTAGTTAGTACCTGGATGGGAGACCGCCTGGGAATACAAGGTGCTGTAGGCTTTTTTGTGCTCCAAGTTCAGGAAGTGAGCCATTTCTCAATTGCCTTTCAAAACTGCAAGGTCTAGCCGACTAGATGCTTAAAAGTACAAAACTCACTAGGCCCAGAGCCTACGGCCACACCACACTGAATGCGCCCGATCTCGGAAGCTAAGCAGTGTCGGGCCTAGTTAGTACCTGGATGGGATACCGCCTGGGAATACCAGGTGCTGTAGGCTATTTTGTGCTCCATGATTTGTAATTGCACAACTTCTCAATTACTTTTCAAATTTGGTATGTTTCCAAAATAATTTTATCCCGTTTTATAGCGGAAATGTTGGACAACATTATGAGGGCTGGAGCTACCTATTTACATATAATTAGCATACAGGTAGTGTGTTCATGGGTAATAAATCGACTTTCACATGTAATGCAGTACAGAGAATATTGAGTCCTTCAAGAGGCATGAAAGAAAGCCGTTATTGTGTTGATTGTTCTCTCCACCTCCCTGCAACAGAAACAGGATGGATGGATTAAAGTTATCCTACCAGACATAGGAGTCCTGAATGGGCCCACCAGTCTTATATATCTCGCCTGATCGAGCGCTGATCGAGCGATGAGCGTGGTATCATGTTGCAAGTGGCTGCATGGCTTAGCTTACTAAATGCAAATGCATAAGAGTAATATTCTTAGCATTACTAGAGCCTACGGCCACACCACACTGAATGCGCCCGATCTCGTCTGATCTCGGAAGCTAAGCAGTGTCGGGCCTAGTTAGTACCTGGATGGGAGACTGCCTGGGAATACCAGGTGCTGTAGGCTTTTTTGTGCTCCAAGTTCAGGAAGTGAGCCATTTCTCAATTGCCTTTCAAAACTGCAAGGTCTAGCCGACTAGATGCTTAAAAGTACAAAACTCACTAGGCCCAGAGCCTACGGCCACACCACACTGAATGCGCCCGATCTCGTCTGATCTCGGAAGCTAAGCAGTGTCGGGCCTAGTTAGTACCTGGATGGGAGACCGCCTGGGAATACCAGGTGCTGTAGGCTATTTTGTGCTCCATGATTAGTAATTGCGCAACTTCTCAATTACTTTTCAAATTTGGTATGTTTCCAAAATAATTTTATCCCGTTTTATAGCGGAAATGTTGGACAACATTATGAGGGCTGGAGCTACCTATTTACATATAATTAGCATACAGGTAGTGTGTTCATGGGTAATAAATCGACTTTCACATGTAATGCAGTACAGAGAATATTGAGTCCTTCAAGAGGCATGAAAGAAAGCCGTTATTGTGTTGATTGTTCTCTCCACCTCCCTGCAACAGAAACAGGATGGATGGATTAAAGTTATCCTACCAGACATAGGAGTCCTGAATGGGCCCACCAGTCTTATATATCTCGCCTGATCGAGCGCTGATCGAGCGATGAGCGTGGTATCATGTTGCAAGTGGCTGCATGGCTTAGCTTACTAAATGCAAATGCATAAGAGTAATATTCTTAGCATTACTCGAGCCTACGGCCACAACACACTGAATGCGTCTGATCTCGGAAGCTAAGCAGTGTCGGGCCTAGTTAGTACCTGGATGGGAGACCGCCTGGGAATACCAGGTGCTGTAGGCTTTTTTGTGCTCCAAGTTCAGGAAGTGAGCCATTTCTCAATTGCCTTTCAAAACTGCAAGGTCTAGCCGACTAGATGCTTAAAAGTACAAAACTCACTAGGCCCAGAGCCTACGGCCACACCACACTGAATGCGCCCGATCTTGTCTGATTTCGGAAGCTAAGCAGTGTCGGGCCTAGTTAGTACCTGGATGGGAGACCGCCTGGGAATACCAGGTGCTGTAGGCTTTTTTGTGCTCCAAGTTCAGGAAGTGAGCCATTTCTCAATTGCTCTAAACTGCAAGGTCTAGCCGACTAGATGCTTAAAAGTACAAAACTCACTAGGACCAGAGCCTACGGCCACACCACACTGAATGCGCCCGATCTCGTCTGATCTCGGAAGCTAAGCAGTGTCGGGCCTAGTTAGTACCTGGATGGGAGACCGCCTGGGAATACCAGGTGCTGTAGGCTTTTTTGTGCTCCAAGTTCAGGAAGTGAGCCATTTCTCAATTGCCTTTCAAAACTGCAAGGTCTAGCCGACTAGATGCTTAAAAGTACAAAACTCACTAGGCCCAGAGCCTACGGCCACACCACACTGAATGCTCCCGATCTCGGAAGCTAAGCAGTGTCGGGCCTAGTTAGTACCTGGATGGGAGATTGCCTGGGAATACCAGGTGCTGTAGGCTATTTTGTGCTCCATGATTTGTAATTGCACAACTTCTCAATTACTTTTCAAATTTGGTATGTTTCCAAAATAATTTTATCCCGTTTTATAGCGGAAATGTTGGACAACATTATGAGGGCTGGAGCTACCTATTTACATATAATTAGCATACAGGTAGTGTGTTCATGGGTAATAAATCGACTTTCACATGTAATACAGTACAGAGAATATTGAGTCCTTCAAGAGGCATGAAAGAAAGCCGTTATTGTGTTGATTGTTCTCTCCACCTCCCTGCAACAGAAACAGGATGGAAGGATTAAAGTTATCCTACCAGACATAGGAGTCCTGAATGGGCCCACCAGTCTTATATATCTCGCCTGATCGAGCGCTGATCGAGCGATGAGCGTGGTATCATGTTGCAAGTGGCTGCATGGCTTAGCTTACTAAATGCAAATGCATAAGAGTAATATTCTTAGCATTACTAGAGCCTACGGCCACACCACACTGAATGCGCCCGATCTCGTCTGATCTCGGAAGCTAAGCAGTGTCGGGCCTAGTTAGTACCTGGATGGGAGACTGCCTGGGAATACCAGGTGCTGTAGGCTTTTTTGTGCTCCAAGTTCAGGAAGTGAGCCATTTCTCAATTGCCTTTCAAAACTGCAAGGTCTAGCCGACTAGATGCTTAAAAGTACAAAACTCACTAGGCCCAGAGCCTACGGCCACACCACACTGAATGCCCCCGATCTCGTCTGATCTCGGAAGCTAAGCAGTGTCGGGCCTAGTTAGTACCTGGATGGGAGACGGCCTGGGAATACCAGGTGCTGTAGGCTTTTTTGTGCTCCAAGTTCAGGAAGTGAGCCATTTCTCAATTGCCTTTCAAAACTGCAAGGTCTAGCCGACTAGATGCTTAAAAGTACAAAACTCACTAGGACCAGAGCCTACGGCCACACCACACTGAATGCGCCCGATCTCGTCTGATCTCGGAAGCTAAGCAGTGTCGGGCCTAGTTAGTACCTGGATGGGAGACCGCCTGGGAATACCAGGTGCTGTAGGCTTTTTTGTGCTCCAAGTTCAGGAAGTGAGCCATTTCTCAATTGCCTTTCAAAACTGCAAGGTCTAGCCGACTAGATGCTTAAAAGTAAAAAACCCACTAGGCCCAGAGCCTACGGCCACACCACACTGAATGCGCCCGATCTCGTCTGATCTCGGAAGCTAAGCAGTGTCGGGCCTAGTTAGTACCTGGATGGGAGACCGCCTGGGAATACCAGGTGCTGTAGGCTATTTTGTGCTCCATGATTAGTAATTGCGCAACTTCTCAATTACTTTTCAAATTTGGTATGTTTCCAAAATAATTTTATCCCGTTTTATAGCGGAAATGTTGGACAACATTATGAGGGCTGGAGCTACCTATTTACATATAATTAGCATACAGGTAGTGTGTTCATGGGTAATAAATCGACTTTCACATGTAATGCAGTACAGAGAATATTGAGTCCTTCAAGAGGCATGAAAGAAAGCCGTTATTGTGTTGATTGTTCTCTCCACCTCCCTGCAACAGAAACAGGATGGATGGATTAAAGTTATCCTACCAGACATAGGAGTCCTGAATGGGCCCACCAGTCTTATATATCTCGCCTGATCGAGCGCTGATCGAGCGATGAGCGTGGTATCATGTTGCAAGTGGCTGCATGGCTTAGCTTACTAAATGCAAATGCATAAGAGTAATATTCTTAGCATTACTCGAGCCTACGGCCACAACACACTGAATGCGCCCGATCTGGTCTGATCTCGGAAGCTAAGCAGTGTCGGGCCTAGTTAGTACCTGGATGGGAGACCGCCTGGGAATACCAGGTGCTGTAGGCTTTTTTGTGCTCCAAGTTCAGGAAGTGAGCCATTTCTCAATTGCCTTTCAAAACTGCAAGGTCTAGCCGACTAGATGCTTAAAAGTACAAAACTCACTAGGCCCAGAGCCTACGGCCACACCACACTGAATGCGCCCGATCTCGTCTGATTTCGGAAGCTAAGCAGTGTCGGGCCTAGTTAGTACCTGGATGGGAGACCGCCTGGGAATACCAGGTGCTGTAGGCTTTTTTGTGCTCCAAGTTCAGGAAGTGAGCCATTTCTCAATTGCCTTTCAAAACTGCAAGGTCTAGCCGACTAGATGCTTAAAAGTACAAAACTCACTAGGCCCAGAGCCTACGGCCACACCACACTGAATGCGCCCGATCTCGTCTGATCTCGGAAGCTAAGCAGTGTCGGGCCTAGTTAGTACCTGGATGGGAGACCGCCTGGGAATACCAGGTGCTGTAGGCTATTTTGTGCTCCATGATTAGTAATTGCGCAACTTCTCAATTACTTTTCAAATTTGGTATGTTTCCAAAATAATTTTATCCCGTTTTATAGCGGAAATGTTGGACAACATTATGAGGGCTGGAGCTACCTATTTACATATAATTAGCATACAGGTAGTGTGTTCATGGGTAATAAATCGACTTTCACATGTAATGCAGTACAGAGAATATTGAGTCCTTCAAGAGGCATGAAAGAAAGCCGTTATTGTGTTGATTGTTCTCTCCACCTCCCTGCAACAGAAACAGGATGGATGGATTAAAGTTATCCTACCAGACATAGGAGTCCTGAATGGGCCCACCAGTCTTATATATCTCGCCTGATCGAGCGCTGATCGAGCGATGAGCGTGGTATCATGTTGCAAGTGGCTGCATGGCTTAGCTTACTAAATGCAAATGCATAAGAGTAATATTCTTAGCATTACTCGAGCCTACGGCCACACCACACTGAATGCGCCCGATCTCGGAAGCTAAGCAGTGTCGGGCCTAGTTAGTACCTGGATGGGAGACCGCCTGGGAATACCAGGTGCTGTAGGCTTTTTTGTGCTCCAAGTTCAGGAAGTGAGCCATTTCTCAATTGCCTTTCAAAACTGCAAGGTCTAGCCGACTAGATGCTTAAAAGTACAAAACTCACTAGGCCCAGAGCCTACGGCCACACCACACTGAATGCGCCCGATCTCGTCTGATCTCGGAAGCTAAGCAGTGTCGGGCCTAGTTAGTACCTGGATGGGAGACCGCCTGGGAATACCAGGTGCTGTAGGCTTTTTTGTGCTCCAAGTTCAGGAAGTGAGCCATTTCTCAATTGCCTTTCAAAACTGCAAGGTCTAGCCGACTAGATGCTTAAAAGTACAAAACTCACTAGGCCCAGAGCCTACGGCCACACCACACTGAATGCGCCCGATCTCGTCTGATCTCGGAAGCTAAGCAGTGTCGGGCCTAGTTAGTACCTGGATGGGAGACCGCCTGGGAATACCAGGTGCTGTAGGCTTTTTTGTGCTCCAAGTTCAGGAAGTGAGCCATTTCTCAATTGCCTTTCAAAACTGCAAGGTCTAGCCGACTAGATGCTTAAAAGTACAAAACTCACTAGGACCAGAGCCTACGGCCACACCACACTGAATGCGCCCGATCTCGTCTGATCTCGGAAGCTAAGCAGTGTAGGGCCTAGTTAGTACCTGGATGGGAGACCGCCTGGGAATACAAGGTGCTGTAGGCTTTTTTGTGCTCCAAGTTCAGGAAGTGAGCCATTTCTCAATTGCCTTTCAAAACTGCAAGGTCTAGCCGACTAGATGCTTAAAAGTACAAAACTCACTAGGCCCAGAGCCTACGGCCACACCACACTGAATGCGCCCGATCTCGGAAGCTAAGCAGTGTCGGGCCTAGTTAGTACCTGGATGGGATACCGCCTGGGAATACCAGGTGCTGTAGGCTATTTTGTGCTCCATGATTTGTAATTGCACAACTTCTCAATTACTTTTCAAATTTGGTATGTTTCCAAAATAATTTTATCCCGTTTTATAGCGGAAATGTTGGACAACATTATGAGGGCTGGAGCTACCTATTTACATATAATTAGCATACAGGTAGTGTGTTCATGGGTAATAAATCGACTTTCACATGTAATGCAGTACAGAGAATATTGAGTCCTTCAAGAGGCATGAAAGAAAGCCGTTATTGTGTTGATTGTTCTCTCCACCTCCCTGCAACAGAAACAGGATGGATGGATTAAAGTTATCCTACCAGACATAGGAGTCCTGAATGGGCCCACCAGTCTTATATATCTCGCCTGATCGAGCGCTGATCGAGCGATGAGCGTGGTATCATGTTGCAAGTGGCTGCATGGCTTAGCTTACTAAATGCAAATGCATAAGAGTAATATTCTTAGCATTACTAGAGCCTACGGCCACACCACACTGAATGCGCCCGATCTCGTCTGATCTCGGAAGCTAAGCAGTGTCGGGCCTAGTTAGTACCTGGATGGGAGACTGCCTGGGAATACCAGGTGCTGTAGGCTTTTTTGTGCTCCAAGTTCAGGAAGTGAGCCATTTCTCAATAGCCTTTCAAAACTGCAAGGTCTAGCCGACTAGATGCTTAAAAGTACAAAACTCACTAGGCCCAGAGCCTACGGCCACACCACACTGAATGCGCCCGATCTCGTCTGATCTCGGAAGCTAAGCAGTGTCGGGCCTAGTTAGTACCTGGATGGGAGACCGCCTGGGAATACCAGGTGCTGTAGGCTATTTTGTGCTCCATGATTAGTAATTGCGCAACTTCTCAATTACTTTTCAAATTTGGTATGTTTCCAAAATAATTTTATCCCGTTTTATAGCGGAAATGTTGGACAACATTATGAGGGCTGGAGCTACCTATTTACATATAATTAGCATACAGGTAGTGTGTTCATGGGTAATAAATCGACTTTCACATGTAATGCAGTACAGAGAATATTGAGTCCTTCAAGAGGCATGAAAGAAAGCCGTTATTGTGTTGATTGTTCTCTCCACCTCCCTGCAACAGAAACAGGATGGATGGATTAAAGTTATCCTACCAGACATAGGAGTCCTGAATGGGCCCACCAGTCTTATATATCTCGCCTGATCGAGCGCTGATCGAGCGATGAGCGTGGTATCATGTTGCAAGTGGCTGCATGGCTTAGCTTACTAAATGCAAATGCATAAGAGTAATATTCTTAGCATTACTCGAGCCTACGGCCACAACACACTGAATGCGTCTGATCTTGGAAGCTAAGCAGTGTCGGGCCTAGTTAGTACCTGGATGGGAGACCGCCTGGGAATACCAGGTGCTGTAGGCTTTTTTGTGCTCCAAGTTCAGGAAGTGAGCCATTTCTCAATTGCCTTTCAAAACTGCAAGGTCTAGCCGACTAGATGCTTAAAAGTACAAAACTCACTAGGCCCAGAGCCTACGGCCACACCACACTGAATGCGCCCGATCTTGTCTGATTTCGGAAGCTAAGCAGTGTCGGGCCTAGTTAGTACCTGGATGGGAGACCGCCTGGGAATACCAGGTGCTGTAGGCTTTTTTGTGCTCCAAGTTCAGGAAGTGAGCCATTTCTCAATTGCTCTAAACTGCAAGGTCTAGCCGACTAGATGCTTAAAAGTACAAAACTCACTAGGACCAGAGCCTACGGCCACACCACACTGAATGCGCCCGATCTCGTCTGATCTCGGAAGCTAAGCAGTGTCGGGCCTAGTTAGTACCTGGATGGGAGACCGCCTGGGAATACCAGGTGCTGTAGGCTTTTTTGTGCTCCAAGTTCAGGAAGTGAGCCATTTCTCAATTGCCTTTCAAAACTGCAAGGTCTAGCCGACTAGATGCTTAAAAGTACAAAACTCACTAGGCCCAGAGCCTACGGCCACACCACACTGAATGCTCCCGATCTCGGAAGCTAAGCAGTGTCGGGCCTAGTTAGTACCTGGATGGGAGATTGCCTGGGAATACCAGGTGCTGTAGGCTATTTTGTGCTCCATGATTTGTAATTGCACAACTTCTCAATTACTTTTCAAATTTGGTATGTTTCCAAAATAATTTTATCCCGTTTTATAGCGGAAATGTTGGACAACATTATGAGGGCTGGAGCTACCTATTTACATATAATTAGCATACAGGTAGTGTGTTCATGGGTAATAAATCGACTTTCACATGTAATACAGTACAGAGAATATTGAGTCCTTCAAGAGGCATGAAAGAAAGCCGTTATTGTGTTGATTGTTCTCTCCACCTCCCTGCAACAGAAACAGGATGGAAGGATTAAAGTTATCCTACCAGACATAGGAGTCCTGAATGGGCCCACCAGTCTTATATATCTCGCCTGATCGAGCGCTGATCGAGCGATGAGCGTGGTATCATGTTGCAAGTGGCTGCATGGCTTAGCTTACTAAATGCAAATGCATAAGAGTAATATTCTTAGCATTACTAGAGCCTACGGCCACACCACACTGAATGCGCCCGATCTCGTCTGATCTCGGAAGCTAAGCAGTGTCGGGCCTAGTTAGTACCTGGATGGGAGACTGCCTGGGAATACCAGGTGCTGTAGGCTTTTTTGTGCTCCAAGTTCAGGAAGTGAGCCATTTCTCAATTGCCTTTCAAAACTGCAAGGTCTAGCCGACTAGATGCTTAAAAGTACAAAACTCACTAGGCCCAGAGCCTACGGCCACACCACACTGAATGCGCCCGATCTCGTCTGATCTCGGAAGCTAAGCAGTGTCGGGCCTAGTTAGTACCTGGATGGGAGACGGCCTGGGAATACCAGGTGCTGTAGGCTTTTTTGTGCTCCAAGTTCAGGAAGTGAGCCATTTCTCAATTGCCTTTCAAAACTGCAAGGTCTAGCCGACTAGATGCTTAAAAGTACAAAACTCACTAGGACCAGAGCCTACGGCCACACCACACTGAATGCGCCCGATCTCGTCTGATCTCGGAAGCTAAGCAGTGTCGGGCCTAGTTAGTACCTGGATGGGAGACCGCCTGGGAATACCAGGTGCTGTAGGCTTTTTTGTGCTCCAAGTTCAGGAAGTGAGCCATTTCTCAATTGCCTTTCAAAACTGCAAGGTCTAGCCGACTAGATGCTTAAAAGTAAAAAACCCACTAGGCCCAGAGCCTACGGCCACACCACACTGAATGCGCCCGATCTCGTCTGATCTCGGAAGCTAAGCAGTGTCGGGCCTAGTTAGTACCTGGATGGGAGACCGCCTGGGAATACCAGGTGCTGTAGGCTATTTTGTGCTCCATGATTAGTAATTGCGCAACTTCTCAATTACTTTTCAAATTTGGTATGTTTCCAAAATAATTTTATCCCGTTTTATAGCGGAAATGTTGGACAACATTATGAGGGCTGGAGCTACCTATTTACATATAATTAGCATACAGGTAGTGTGTTCATGGGTAATAAATCGACTTTCACATGTAATGCAGTACAGAGAATATTGAGTCCTTCAAGAGGCATGAAAGAAAGCCGTTATTGTGTTGATTGTTCTCTCCACCTCCCTGCAACAGAAACAGGATGGATGGATTAAAGTTATCCTACCAGACATAGGAGTCCTGAATGGGCCCACCAGTCTTATATATCTCGCCTGATCGAGCGCTGATCGAGCGATGAGCGTGGTATCATGTTGCAAGTGGCTGCATGGCTTAGCTTACTAAATGCAAATGCATAAGAGTAATATTCTTAGCATTACTCGAGCCTACGGCCACAACACACTGAATGCGCCCGATCTCGTCTGATCTCGGAAGCTAAGCAGTGTCGGGCCTAGTTAGTACCTGGATGGGAGACCGCCTGGGAATACCAGGTGCTGTAGGCTTTTTTGTGCTCCAAGTTCAGGAAGTGAGCCATTTCTCAATTGCCTTTCAAAACTGCAAGGTCTAGCCGACTAGATGCTTAAAAGTACAAAACTCACTAGGCCCAGAGCCTACGGCCACACCACACTGAATGCGCCCGATCTCGTCTGATTTCGGAAGCTAAGCAGTGTCGGGCCTAGTTAGTACCTGGATGGGAGACCGCCTGGGAATACCAGGTGCTGTAGGCTTTTTTGTGCTCCAAGTTCAGGAAGTGAGCCATTTCTCAATTGCCTTTCAAAACTGCAAGGTCTAGCCGACTAGATGCTTAAAAGTACAAAACTCACTAGGCCCAGAGCCTACGGCCACACCACACTGAATGCGCCCGATCTCGTCTGATCTCGGAAGCTAAGCAGTGTCGGGCCTAGTTAGTACCTGGATGGGAGACCGCCTGGGAATACCAGGTGCTGTAGGCTATTTTGTGCTCCATGATTAGTAATTGCGCAACTTCTCAATTACTTTTCAAATTTGGTATGTTTCCAAAATAATTTTATCCCGTTTTATAGCGGAAATGTTGGACAACATTATGAGGGCTGGAGCTACCTATTTACATATAATTAGCATACAGGTAGTGTGTTCATGGGTAATAAATCGACTTTCACATGTAATGCAGTACAGAGAATATTGAGTCCTTCAAGAGGCATGAAAGAAAGCCGTTATTGTGTTGATTGTTCTCTCCACCTCCCTGCAACAGAAACAGGATGGATGGATTAAAGTTATCCTACCAGACATAGGAGTCCTGAATGGGCCCACCAGTCTTATATATCTCGCCTGATCGAGCGCTGATCGAGCGATGAGCGTGGTATCATGTTGCAAGTGGCTGCATGGCTTAGCTTACTAAATGCAAATGCATAAGAGTAATATTCTTAGCATTACTCGAGCCTACGGCCACACCACACTGAATGCGCCCGATCTCGGAAGCTAAGCAGTGTCGGGCCTAGTTAGTACCTGGATGGGAGACCGCCTGGGAATACCAGGTGCTGTAGGCTTTTTTGTGCTCCAAGTTCAGGAAGTGAGCCATTTCTCAATTGCCTTTCAAAACTGCAAGGTCTAGCCGACTAGATGCTTAAAAGTACAAAACTCACTAGGCCCAGAGCCTACGGCCACACCACACTGAATGCGCCCGATCTCGTCTGATCTCGGAAGCTAAGCAGTGTCGGGCCTAGTTAGTACCTGGATGGGAGACTGCCTGGGAATACCAGGTGCTGTAGGCTTTTTTGTGCTCCAAGTTCAGGAAGTGAGCCATTTCTCAATTGCCTTTCAAAACTGCAAGGTCTAGCCGACTAGATGCTTAAAAGTACAAAACTCACTAGGCCCAGAGCCTACGGCCACACCACACTGAATGCGCCCGATCTCGTCTGATCTCGGAAGCTAAGCAGTGTCGGGCCTAGTTAGTACCTGGATGGGAGACCGCCTGGGAATACCAGGTGCTGTAGGCTTTTTTGTGCTCCAAGTTCAGGAAGTGAGCCATTTCTCAATTGCCTTTCAAAACTGCAAGGTCTAGCCGACTAGATGCTTAAAAGTACAAAACTCACTAGGACCAGAGCCTACGGCCACACCACACTGAATGCGCCTGATCTCGGAAGCTAAGCAGTGTAGGGCCTAGTTAGTACCTGGATGGGAGACCGCCTGGGAATACAAGGTGCTGTAGGCTTTTTTGTGCTCCAAGTTCAGGAAGTGAGCCATTTCTCAATTGCCTTTCAAAACTGCAAGGTCTAGCCGACTAGATGCTTAAAAGTACAAAACTCACTAGGCCCAGAGCCTACGGCCACACCACACTGAATGCGCCCGATCTCGGAAGCTAAGCAGTGTCGGGCCTAGTTAGTACCTGGATGGGATACCGCCTGGGAATACCAGGTGCTGTAGGCTATTTTGTGCTCCATGATTTGTAATTGCACAACTTCTCAATTACTTTTCAAATTTGGTATGTTTCCAAAATAATTTTATCCCGTTTTATAGCGGAAATGTTGGACAACATTATGAGGGCTGGAGCTACCTATTTACATATAATTAGCATACAGGTAGTGTGTTCATGGGTAATAAATCGACTTTCACATGTAATGCAGTACAGAGAATATTGAGTCCTTCAAGAGGCATGAAAGAAAGCCGTTATTGTGTTGATTGTTCTCTCCACCTCCCTGCAACAGAAACAGGATGGATGGATTAAAGTTATCCTACCAGACATAGGAGTCCTGAATGGTCCCACCAGTCTTATATATCTCGCCTGATCGAGCGCTGATCGAGCGATGAGCGTGGTATCATGTTGCAAGTGGCTGCATGGCTTAGCTTACTAAATGCAAATGCATAAGAGTAATATTCTTAGCATTACTAGAGCCTACGGCCACACCACACTGAATGCGCCCGATCTCGTCTGATCGCGGAAGCTAAGCAGTGTCGGGCCTAGTTAGTACCTGGATGGGAGACTGCCTGGGAATACCAGGTGCTGTAGGCTTTTTTGTGCTCCAAGTTCAGGAAGTGAGCCATTTCTCAATTGCCTTTCAAAACTGCAAGGTCTAGCCGACTAGATGCTTAAAAGTACAAAACTCACTAGGCCCAGAGCCTACGGCCACACCACACTGAATGCGCCCGATCTCGTCTGATCTCGGAAGCTAAGCAGTGTCGGGCCTAGTTAGTACCTGGATGGGAGACCGCCTGGGAATACCAGGTGCTGTAGGCTATTTTGTGCTCCATGATTAGTAATTGCGCAACTTCTCAATTACTTTTCAAATTTGGTATGTTTCCAAAATAATTTTATCCCGTTTTATAGCGGAAATGTTGGACAACATTATGAGGGCTGGAGCTACCTATTTACATATAATTAGCATACAGGTAGTGTGTTCATGGGTAATAAATCGACTTTCACATGTAATGCAGTACAGAGAATATTGAGTCCTTCAAGAGGCATGAAAGAAAGCCGTTATTGTGTTGATTGTTCTCTCCACCTCCCTGCAACAGAAACAGGATGGATGGATTAAAGTTATCCTACCAGACATAGGAGTCCTGAATGGGCCCACCAGTCTTATATATCTCGCCTGATCGAGCGCTGATCGAGCGATGAGCGTGGTATCATGTTGCAAGTGGCTGCATGGCTTAGCTTACTAAATGCAAATGCATAAGAGTAATATTCTTAGCATTACTCGAGCCTACGGCCACAACACACTGAATGCGCCCGATCTCGTCTGATCTCGGAAGCTAAGCAGTGTCGGGCCTAGTTAGTACCTGGATGGGAGACTGCCTGGGAATACCAGGTGCTGTAGGCTTTTTTGTGCTCCAAGTTCAGGAAGTGAGCCATTTCTCAATTGCCTTTCAAAACTGCAAGGTCTAGCCGACTAGATGCTTAAAAGTACAAAACTCACTAGGCCCAGAGCCTACGGCCACACCACACTGAATGCGCCCGATCTCGTCTGATCTCGGAAGCTAAGCAGTGTCGGGCCTAGTTAGTACCTGGATGGGAGACGGCCTGGGAATACCAGGTGCTGTAGGCTTTTTTGTGCTCCAAGTTCAGGAAGTGAGCCATTTCTCAATTGCCTTTCAAAACTGCAAGGTCTAGCCGACTAGATGCTTAAAAGTACAAAACTCACTAGGACCAGAGCCTACGGCCACACCACACTGAATGCGCCCGATCTCGTCTGATCTCGGAAGCTAAGCAGTGTCGGGCTTAGTTAGTACCTGGATGGGAGACCGCCTGGGAATACCAGGTGCTGTAGGCTTTTTTGTGCTCCAAGTTCAGGAAGTGAGCCATTTCTCAATTGCCTTTCAAAACTGCAAGGTCTAGCCGACTAGATGCTTAAAAGTACAAAACTCACTAGGCCCAGAGCCTACGGCCACACCACACTGAATGCGCCTGATCTCGGAAGCTAAGCAGTGTCGGGCCTAGTTAGTACCTGGATGGGAGACCGCCTGGGAATACCAGGTGCTGTAGGCTATTTTGTGCTCCATGATTAGTAATTGCACAACTTCTCAATTACTTTTCAAATTTGGTATGTTTCCAAAATAATTTTATCCCGTTTTATAGCGGAAATGTTGGACAACATTATGAGGGCTGGAGCTACCTATTTACATATAATTAGCATACAGGTAGTGTGTTCATGGGTAATAAATCGACTTTCACATGTAATGCAGTACAGAGAATATTGAGTCCTTCAAGAGGCATGAAAGAAAGCCGTTATTGTGTTGATTGTTCTCTCCACCTCCCTGCAACAGAAACAGGATGGATGGATTAAAGTTATCCTACCAGACATAGGAGTCCTGAATGGGCCCACCAGTCTTATATATCTCGCCTGATCGAGCGCTGATCGAGCGATGAGCGTGGTATCATGTTGCAAGTGGCTGCATGGCTTAGCTTACTAAATGCAAATGCATAAGAGTAATATTCTTAGCATTTCTAGAGCCTACGGCCACACCACACTGAATGCGCCCGATCTCGTCTGATCTCGGAAGCTAAGCAGTGTCGGGCCTAGTTAGTACCTGGATGGGAGACCGCCTGGGAATACCAGGTGCTGTAGGCTTTTTTGTGCTCCAAGTTCAGGAAGTGAGCCATTTCTCAATTGCCTTTCAAAACTGCAAGGTCTAGCCGACTAGATGCTTAAAAGTACAAAACTCACTAGGCCCAGAGCCTACGGCCACACCACACTGAATGCGCCCGATCTCGTCTGATCTTGGAAGCTAAGCAGTGTCGGGCCTAGTTAGTACCTGGATGGAAGACCGCCTGGGAATACCAGGTGCTGTAGGCTTTTTTGTGCTCCAAGTTCAGGAAGTGAGCCATTTCTCAATTGCCTTTCAAAACTGCAAGGTCTAGCCGACTAGATGCTTAAAAGTACAAAACTCACTAGGACCAGAGCCTACGGCCACACCACACTGAATGCGCCCGATCTCGTCTGATCTCGGAAGCTAAGCAGTGTCGGGCCTAGTTAGTACCTGGATGGGAGACCGCCTGGGAATACCAGGTGCTGTAGGCTTTTTTGTGCTCCAAGTTCAGGAAGTGAGCCATTTCTCAATTGCCTTTCAAAACTGCAAGGTCTAGCCGACTAGATGCTTAAAAGTACAAAACTCACTGGGCCCAGAGCCTACGGCCACACCACACTGAATGCGCCCGATCTCGTCTGATCTCGGAAGCTAAGCAGTGTCGGGCCTAGTTAGTACCTGGATGGGAGACCGCCTGGGCATACCAGGTGCTGTAGGCTATTTTGTGCTCCATGATTAGTAATTGCACAACTTCTCAATTACTTTTCAAATTTGGTATGTTTCCAAAATAATTTTATCCCGTTTTATAGCGGAAATGTTGGACAACATTATGAGGGCTGGAGCTACCTATTTACATATAATTAGCATACAGGTAGTGTGTTCATGGGTAATAAATCGACTTTCACATGTAATGCAGTACAGAGAATATTGAGTCCTTCAAGAGGCATGAAAGAAAGCCGTTATTGTGTTGATTGTTCTCTCCACCTCCCTGCAACAGAAACAGGATGGATGGATTAAAGTTATCCTACCAGACATAGGAGTCCTGAATGGGCCCACCAGTCTTATATATCTCGCCTGATCGAGCGCTGATCGAGCGATGAGCGTGGTATCATGTTGCAAGTGGCTGCATGGCTTAGCTTACTAAATGCAAATGCATAAGAGTAATATTCTTAGCATTACTAGAGCCTACGGCCACACCACACTGAATGCGCCCGATCTCGTCTGATCTCGGAAGCTAAGCAGTGTCGGGCCTAGTTAGTACCTGGATGGGAGACTGCCTGGGAATACCAGGTGCTGTAGGCTTTTTTGTGCTCCAAGTTCAGGAAGTGAGCCATTTCTCAATTGCCTTTCAAAACTGCAAGGTCTAGCCGACTAGATGCTTAAAAGTACAAAACTCACTAGGCCCAGAGCCTACGGCCACACCACACTGAATGCGCCCGATCTCGTCTGATCTTGGAAGCTAAGCAGTGTCGGGCCTAGTTAGTACCTGGATGGGAGACCGCCTGGGAATACCAGGTGCTGTAGGCTATTTTGTGCTCCATGATTAGTAATTGCGCAACTTCTCAATTACTTTTCAAATTTGGTATGTTTCCAAAATAATTTTATCCCGTTTTATAGCGGAAATGTTGGACAACATTATGAGGGCTGGAGCTACCTATTTACATATAATTAGCATACAGGTAGTGTGTTCATGGGTAATAAATCGACTTTCACATGTAATGCAGTACAGAGAATATTGAGTCCTTCAAGAGGCATGAAAGAAAGCCGTTATTGTGTTGATTGTTCTCTCCACCTCCCTGCAACAGAAACAGGATGGATGGATTAAAGTTATCCTACCAGACATAGGAGTCCTGAATGGGCCCACCAGTCTTATATATCTCGCCTGATCGAGCGCTGATCGAGCGATGAGCGTGGTATCATGTTGCAAGTGGCTGCATGGCTTAGCTTACTAAATGCAAATGCATAAGAGTAATATTCTTAGCATTACTCGAGCCTACGGCCACACCACACTGAATGCGCCCGATCTCGGAAGCTAAGCAGTGTCGGGCCTAGTTAGTACCTGGATGGGAGACCGCCTGGGAATACCAGGTGCTGTAGGCTTTTTTGTGCTCCAAGTTCAGGAAGTGAGCCATTTCTCAATTGCCTTTCAAAACTGCAAGGTCTAGCCGACTAGATGCTTAAAAGTACAAAACTCACTAGGCCCAGAGCCTACGGCCACACCACACTGAATGCGCCCGATCTCGTCTGATCTCGGAAGCTAAGCAGTGTCGGGCCTAGTTAGTACCTGGATGGGAGACCGCCTGGGAATACCAGGTGCTGTAGGCTTTTTTGTGCTCCAAGTTCAGGAAGTGAGCCATTTCTCAATTGCCTTTCAAAACTGCAAGGTCTAGCCGACTAGATGCTTAAAAGTACAAAACTCACTAGGCCCAGAGCCTACGGCCACACCACACTGAATGCGCCCGATCTCGGAAGCTAAGCAGTGTCGGGCCTAGTTAGTACCTGGATGGGAGACCGCCTGGGAATACCAGGTGCTGTAGGCTTTTTTTGTGCTCCAAGTTCAGGAAGTGAGCCATTTCTCAATTGCCTTTCAAAACTGCAAGGTCTAGCCGACTAGATGCTTAAAAGTACAAAACTCACTAGGACCAGAGCCTACGGCCACACCACACTGAATGCGCCCGATCTCGTCTGATCTCGGAAGCTAAGCAGTGTCGGGCCTAGTTAGTACCTGGATGGGAGACTGCCTGGGAATACCAGGTGCTGTAGGCTTTTTTGTGCTCCAAGTTCAGGAAGTGAGCCATTTCTCAATTGCCTTTCAAAACTGCAAGGTCTAGCCGACTAGATGCTTAAAAGTACAAAACTCACTAGGCCCAGAGCCTACGGCCACACCACACTGAATGCGCCCGATCTCGTCTGATCTCGGAAGCTAAGCAGTGTCGGGCCTAGTTAGTACCTGGATGGGAGACCGCCTGGGAATACCAGGTGCTGTAGGCTATTTTGTGCTCCATGATTAGTAATTGCGCAACTTCTCAATTACTTTTCAAATTTGGTATGTTTCCAAAATAATTTTATCCCGTTTTATAGCGGAAATGTTGGACAACATTATGAGGGCTGGAGCTACCTATTTACATATAATTAGCATACAGGTAGTGTGTTCATGGGTAATAAATCGACTTTCACATGTAATGCAGTACAGAGAATATTGAGTCCTTCAAGAGGCATGAAAGAAAGCCGTTATTGTGTTGATTGTTCTCTCCACCTCCCTGCAACAGAAACAGGATGGATGGATTAAAGTTATCCTACCAGACATAGGAGTCCTGAATGGGCCCACCAGTCTTATATATCTCGCCTGATCGAGCGCTGATCGAGCGATGAGCGTGGTATCATGTTGCAAGTGGCTGCATGGCTTAGCTTACTAAATGCAAATGCATAAGAGTAATATTCTTAGCATTACTCGATCCTACGGCCACAACACACTGAATGCGCCCGATCTCGTCTGATCTCGGAAGCTAAGCAGTGTCGGGCCTAGTTAGTACCTGGATGGGAGACCGCCTGGGAATACCAGGTGCTGTAGGCTTTTTTGTGCTCCAAGTTCAGGAAGTGAGCCATTTCTCAATTGCCTTTCAAAACTGCAAGGTCTAGCCGACTAGATGCTTAAAAGTACAAAACTCACTAGGCCCAGAGCCTACGGCCACACCACACTGAATGCTCCCGATCTCGGAAGCTAAGCAGTGTCGGGCCTAGTTAGTACCTGGATGGGAGACCGCCTGGGAATACCAGGTGCTGTAGGCTATTTTGTGCTCCATGATTAGTAATTGCACAACTTCTCAATTACTTTTCAAATTTGGTATGTTTCCAAAATAATTTTATCCCGTTTTATAGCGGAAATGTTGGACAACATTATGAGGGCTGGAGCTACCTATTTACATATAATTAGCATACAGGTAGTGTGTTCATGGGTAATAAATCGACTTTCACATGTAATGCAGTACAGAGAATATTGAGTCCTTCAAGAGGCATGAAAGAAAGCCGTTATTGTGTTGATTGTTCTCTCCACCTCCCTGCAACAGAAACAGGATGGATGGATTAAAGTTATCCTACCAGACATAGGAGTCCTGAATGGGCCCACCAGTCTTATATATCTCGCCTGATCGAGCGCTGATCGAGCGATGAGCGTGGTATCATGTTGCAAGTGGCTGCATGGCTTAGCTTACTAAATGCAAATGCATAAGAGTAATATTCTTAGCATTACTAGAGCCTACGGCCACACCAGACTGAATGCGCCCGATCTCGTCTGATCTCGGAAGCTAAGCAGTGTCGGGCCTAGTTAGTACCTGGATGGGAGACCGCCTGGGAATACCAGGTGCTGTAGGCTTTTTTGTGCTCCAAGTTCAGGAAGTGAGCCATTTCTCAATTGCCTTTCAAAACTGCAAGGTCTAGCCGACTAGATGCTTAAAAGTACAAAACTCACTAGGACCAGAGCCTACGGCCACACCACACTGAATGCGCCTGATCTCGTCTGATCTCGGAAGCTAAGCAGTGTCGGGCCTAGTTAGTACCTGGATGGGAGACCGCCTGGGAATACCAGGTGCTGTAGGCTTTTTTGTGCTCCAAGTTCAGGAAGTGAGCCATTTCTCAATTGCCTTTCAAAACTGCAAGGTCTGGCCGACTAGATGCTTAAAAGTACAAAACTCACTAGGCCCAGAACCTACGGCCACACCACACTGAATGCGCCCGATCTCGTCTGATCTCGGAAGCTAAGCAGTGTCGGGCCTAGTTAGTACCTGGATGGGAGACCGCCTGGGAATACCAGGTGCTGTAGGCTATTTTGTGCTCCATGATTAGTAATTGCACAACTTCTCAATTACTTTTCAAATTTGGTATGTTTCCAAAATAATTTTATCCCGTTTTATAGCGGAAATGTTGGACAACATTATGAGGGCTGGAGCTACCTATTTACATATAATTAGCATACAGGTAGTGTGTTCATGGGTAATAAATCGACTTTCACATGTAATGCAGTACAGAGAATATTGAGTCCTTCAAGAGGCATGAAAGAAAGCCGTTATTGTGTTGATTGTTCTCTCCACCTCCCTGCAACAGAAACAGGATGGATGGATTAAAGTTATCCTACCAGACATAGGAGTCCTGAATGGGCCCACCAGTCTTATATATCTCGCCTGATCGAGCGCTGATCGAGCGATGAGCGTGGTATCATGTTGCAAGTGGCTGCATGGCTTAGCTTACTAAATGCAAATGCATAAGAGTAATATTCTTAGCATTTCTAGAGCCTACGGCCACACCACACTGAATGCGCCCGATCTCGTCTGATCTCGGAAGCTAAGCAGTGTCGGGCCTAGTTAGTATCTGGATGGGAGACTGCCTGGGAATACCAGGTGCTGTAGGCTTTTTTGTGCTCCAAGTTCAGGAAGTGAGCCATTTCTCAATTGCCTTTCAAAACTGCAAGGTCTAGCCGACTAGATGCTTAAAAGTACAAAACTCACTAGGCCCAGAGCCTACGGCCACACCACACTGAATGCGCCCGATCTCGTCTGATCTCGGAAGCTAAGCAGTGTCGGGCCTAGTTAGTACCTGGATGGGAGACCGCCTGGGAATACCAGGTGCTGTAGGCTATTTTGTGCTCCATGATTAGTAATTGCGCAACTTCTCAATTACTTTTCAAATTTGGTATGTTTCCAAAATAATTTTATCCCGTTTTATAGCGGAAATGTTGGACAACATTATGAGGGCTGGAGCTACCTATTTACATATAATTAGCATACAGGTAGTGTGTTCATGGGTAATAAATCGACTTTCACATGTAATGCAGTACAGAGAATATTGAGTCCTTCAAGAGGCATGAAAGAAAGCCGTTATTGTGTTGATTGTTCTCTCCACCTCCCTGCAACAGAAACAGGATGGATGGATTAAAGTTATCCTACCAGACATAGGAGTCCTGAATGGGCCCACCAGTCTTATATATCTCGCCTGATCGAGCGCTGATCGAGCGATGAGCGTGGTATCATGTTGCAAGTGGCTGCATGGCTTAGCTTACTAAATGCAAATGCATAAGAGTAATATTCTTAGCATTATTCGAGCCTACGGCCACACCACACTGAATGCGCCCGATCTCGTCTGATCTCGGAAGCTAAGCAGTGTCGGGCCTAGTTAGTACCTGGATGGGAGACCGCCTGGGAATACCAGGTGCTGTAGGCTTTTTTGTGCTCCAAGTTCAGGAAGTGAGCCATTTCTCAATTGCCTTTCAAAACTGCAAGGTCTAGCCGACTAGATGCTTAAAAGTACAAAACTCACTAGGCCCAGAGCCTACGGCCACACCACACTGAATGCTCCCGATCTCGGAAGCTAAGCAGTGTCGGGCCTAGTTAGTACCTGGATGGGAGACCGCCTGGGAATACCAGGTGCTGTAGGCTATTTTGTGCTCCATGATTAGTAATTGCACAACTTCTCAATTACTTTTCAAATTTGGTATGTTTCCAAAATAATTTTATCCCGTTTTATAGCGGAAATGTTGGACAACATTATGAGGGCTGGAGCTACCTATTTACATATAATTAGCATACAGGTAGTGTGTTCATGGGTAATAAATCGACTTTCACATGTAATGCAGTACAGAGAATATTGAGTCCTTCAAGAGGCATGAAAGAAAGCCGTTATTGTGTTGATTGTTCTCTCCACCTCCCTGCAACAGAAACAGGATGGATGGATTAAAGTTATCCTACCAGACATAGGAGTCCTGAATGGGCCCACCAGTCTTATATATCTCGCCTGATCGAGCGCTGATCGAGCGATGAGCGTGGTATCATGTTGCAAGTGGCTGCATGGCTTAGCTTACTAAATGCAAATGCATAAGAGTAATATTCTTAGCATTACTAGAGCCTACGGCCACACCAGACTGAATGCGCCCGATCTCGTCTGATCTCGGAAGCTAAGCAGTGTCGGGCCTAGTTAGTACCTGGATGGGAGACCGCCTGGGAATACCAGGTGCTGTAGGCTTTTTTGTGCTCCAAGTTCAGGAAGTGAGCCATTTCTCAATTGCCTTTCAAAACTGCAAGGTCTAGCCGACTAGATGCTTAAAAGTACAAAACTCACTAGGACCAGAGCCTACGGCCACACCACACTGAATGCGCCTGATCTCGTCTGATCTCGGAAGCTAAGCAGTGTCGGGCCTAGTTAGTACCTGGATGGGAGACCGCCTGGGAATACCAGGTGCTGTAGGCTTTTTTGTGCTCCAAGTTCAGGAAGTGAGCCATTTCTCAATTGCCTTTCAAAACTGCAAGGTCTAGCCGACTAGATGCTTAAAAGTACAAAACTCACTAGGCCCAGAACCTACGGCCACACCACACTGAATGCGCCCGATCTCGTCTGATCTCGGAAGCTAAGCAGTGTCGGGCCTAGTTAGTACCTGGATGGGAGACCGCCTGGGAATACCAGGTGCTGTAGGCTATTTTGTGCTCCATGATTAGTAATTGCACAACTTCTCAATTACTTTTCAAATTTGGTATGTTTCCAAAATAATTTTATCCCGTTTTATAGCGGAAATGTTGGACAACATTATGAGGGCTGGAGCTACCTATTTACATATAATTAGCATACAGGTAGTGTGTTCATGGGTAATAAATCGACTTTCACATGTAATGCAGTACAGAGAATATTGAGTCCTTCAAGAGGCATGAAAGAAAGCCGTTATTGTGTTGATTGTTCTCTCCACCTCCCTGCAACAGAAACAGGATGGATGGATTAAAGTTATCCTACCAGACATAGGAGTCCTGAATGGGCCCACCAGTCTTATATATCTCGCCTGATCGAGCGCTGATCGAGCGATGAGCGTGGTATCATGTTGCAAGTGGCTGCATGGCTTAGCTTACTAAATGCAAATGCATAAGAGTAATATTCTTAGCATTTCTAGAGCCTACGGCCACACCACACTGAATGCGCCCGATCTCGTCTGATCTCGGAAGCTAAGCAGTGTCGGGCCTAGTTAGTATCTGGATGGGAGACTGCCTGGGAATACCAGGTGCTGTAGGCTTTTTTGTGCTCCAAGTTCAGGAAGTGAGCCATTTCTCAATTGCCTTTCAAAACTGCAAGGTCTAGCCGACTAGATGCTTAAAAGTACAAAACTCACTAGGCCCAGAGCCTACGGCCACACCACACTGAATGCGCCCGATCTCGTCTGATCTCGGAAGCTAAGCAGTGTCGGGCCTAGTTAGTACCTGGATGGGAGACCGCCTGGGAATACCAGGTGCTGTAGGCTATTTTGTGCTCCATGATTAGTAATTGCGCAACTTCTCAATTACTTTTCAAATTTGGTATGTTTCCAAAATAATTTTATCCCGTTTTATAGCGGAAATGTTGGACAACATTATGAGGGCTGGAGCTACCTATTTACATATAATTAGCATACAGGTAGTGTGTTCATGGGTAATAAATCGACTTTCACATGTAATGCAGTACAGAGAATATTGAGTCCTTCAAGAGGCATGAAAGAAAGCCGTTATTGTGTTGATTGTTCTCTCCACCTCCCTGCAACAGAAACAGGATGGATGGATTAAAGTTATCCTACCAGACATAGGAGTCCTGAATGGGCCCACCAGTCTTATATATCTCGCCTGATCGAGCGCTGATCGAGCGATGAGCGTGGTATCATGTTGCAAGTGGCTGCATGGCTTAGCTTACTAAATGCAAATGCATAAGAGTAATATTCTTAGCATTATTCGAGCCTACGGCCACACCACACTGAATGCGCCCGATCTCGTCTGATCTCGGAAGCTAAGCAGTGTCGGGCCTAGTTAGTACCTGGATGGGAGACCGCCTGGGAATACCAGGTGCTGTAGGCTTTTTTGTGCTCCAAGTTCAGGAAGTGAGCCATTTCTCAATTGCCTTTCAAAACTGCAAGGTCTAGCCGACTAGGTGCTTAAAAGTACAAAACTCACTAGGCCCAGAGCCTACGGCCACACCACACTGAATGCGCCCGATCTCGTCTGATCTCGGAAGCTAAGCAGTGTCGGGCCTAGTTAGTACCTGGATGGGAGACCGCCTGGGAATACCAGGTGCTGTAGGCTTTTTTGTGCTCCAAGTTCAGGAAGTGAGCCATTTCTCAATTGCCTTTCAAAACTGCAAGGTCTAGCCGACTAGATGCTTAAAAGTACAAAACTCACTAGGACCAGAGCCTACGGCCACACCACACTGAATGCGCCCGATCTCGTCTGATCTCGGAAGCTAAGCAGTGTCGGGCCTAGTTAGTACCTGGATGGGAGACCGCCTGGGAATACCAGGTGCTGTAGGCTTTTTTGTGCTCCAAGTTCAGGAAGTGAGCCATTTCTCAATTGCCTTTCAAAACTGCAAGGTCTAGCCGACTAGATGCTTAAAAGTACAAAACTCACTAGGCCCTGAGCCTACGGCCACACCACACTGAATGCGCCCGATCTCGTTTGATCTCGGAAGCTAAGCAGTGTCGGGCCTAGTTAGTACCTGGATGGGAGACCGCCTGGGAATACCAGGTGCTGTAGGCTATTTTGTGCTCCATGATTAGTAATTGCACAACTTCTCAATTACTTTTCAAATTTGGTATGTTTCCAAAATAATTTTATCCCGTTTTATAGCGGAAATGTTGGACAACATTATGAGGGCTGGAGCTACCTATTTACATATAATTAGCATACAGGTAGTGTGTTCATGGGTAATAAATCGACTTTCACATGTAATGCAGTACAGAGAATATTGAGTCCTTCAAGAGGCATGAAAGAAAGCCGTTATTGTGTTGATTGTTCTCTCCACCTCCCTGCAACAGAAACAGGATGGATGGATTAAAGTTATCCTACCAGACATAGGAGTCCTGAATGGGCCCACCAGTCTTATATATCTCGCCTGATCGAGCCTGATGATCGAGCGATGAGCGTGGTATCATGTTGCAAGTGGCTGCATGGCTTAGCTTACTAAATGCAAATGCATAAGAGTAATATTCTTAGCATTTCTAGAGCCTACGGCCACACCACACTGAATGCGCCCGATCTCGTCTGATCTCGGAAGCTAAGCAGTGTCGGGCCTAGTTAGTACCTGGATGGGAGACCGCCTGGGAATACCAGGTGCTGTAGGCTTTTTTGTGCTCCAAGTTCAGGAAGTGAGCCATTTCTCAATTGCCTTTCAAAACTGCAAGGTCTAGCCGACTAGATGCTTAAAAGTACAAAACTCACTAGGCCCAGAGCCTACGGCCACACCACACTGAATGCGCCCGATCTCGTCTGATCTCAGAAGCTAAGCAGTGTCGGGCCTACTTAGTACCTGGATGGGAGACCGCCTGGGAATACCAGGTGCTGTAGGCTTTTTTGTGCTCCAAGTTCAGGAAGTGAGCCATTTCTCAATTGCCTTTCAAAACTGCAAGGTCTAGCCGACTAGATGCTTAAAAGTACAAAACTCACTAGGACCAGAGCCTACGGCCACACCACACTGAATGCGCCCGATCTCGTCTGATCTCGGAAGCTAAGCAGTGTCGGGCCTAGTTAGTACCTGGATGGGAGACCGCCTGGGAATACCAGGTGCTGTAGGCTTTTTTGTGCTCCAAGTTCAGGAAGTGAGCCATTTCTCAATTGCCTTTCAAAACTGCAAGGTCTAGCCGACTAGATGCTTAAAAGTACAAAACTCACTAGGCCCAGAGCCTACGGCCACACCACACTGAATGCGCCCGATCTCGGAAGCTAAGCAGTGTCGGGCCTAGTTAGTACCTGGATGGGAGACTGCCTGGGAATACCAGGTGCTGTAGGCTTTTTTGTGCTCCAAGTTCAGGAAGTGAGCCATTTCTCAATTGCCTTTCAAAACTGCAAGGTCTAGCCGACTAGATGCTTAAAAGTACAAAACTCACTAGGCCCAGAGCCTACGGCCACACCACACTGAATGCGTCTGATCTCGGAAGCTAAGCAGTGTCGGGCCTAGTTAGTACCTGGATGGGAGACCGCCTGGGAATACCAGGTGCTGTAGGCTATTTTGTGCTCCATGATTAGTAATTGCGCAACTTCTCAATTACTTTTCAAATTTGGTATGTTTCCAAAATAATTTTATCCCGTTTTATAGCGGAAATGTTGGACAACATTATGAGGGCTGGAGCTACCTATTTACATATAATTAGCATACAGGTAGTGTGTTCATGGGTAATAAATCGACTTTCACATGTAATGCAGTACAGAGAATATTGAGTCCTTCAAGAGGCATGAAAGAAAGCCGTTATTGTGTTGATTGTTCTCTCCACCTCCCTGCAACAGAAACAGGATGGATGGATTAAAGTTATCCTACCAGACATAGGAGTCCTGAATGGGCCCACCAGTCTTATATATCTCGCCTGATCGAGCGCTGATCGAGCGATGAGCGTGGTATCATGTTGCAAGTGGCTGCATGGCTTAGCTTACTAAATGCAAATGCATAAGAGTAATATTCTTAGCATTACTCGAGCCTACGGCCACACCACACTGAATGCGCCCGATCTCGTCTGATCTCGGAAGCTAAGCAGTGTCGGGCCTAGTTAGTACCTGGATGGGAGACCGCCTGGGAATACCAGGTGCTGTAGGCTTTTTTGTGCTCCAAGTTCAGGAAGTGAGCCATTTCTCAATTGCCTTTCAAAACTGCAAGGTCTAGCCGACTAGATGCTTAAAAGTACAAAACTCACTAGGCCCAGAGCCTACGGCCACACCACACTGAATGCGCCTGATCTCGTCTGATCTCGGAAGCTAAGCAGTGTCGGGCCTAGTTAGTACCTGGATGGGAGACCGCCTGGGAATACCAGGTGCTGTAGGCTTTTTTGTGCTCCAAGTTCAGGAAGTGAGCCATTTCTCAATTGCCTTTCAAAACTGCAAGGTCTAGCCGACTAGATGCTTAAAAGTACAAAACTCACTAGGACCAGAGCCTACGGCCACACCACACTGAATGCGCCCGATCTCGGAAGCTAAGCAGTGTCGCGCCTAGTTAGTACCTGGATGGGAGACCGCCTGGGAATACCAGGTGCTGTAGGCTTTTTTGTGCTCCAAGTTCAGGAAGTGAGCCATTTCTCAATTGCCTTTCAAAACTGCAAGGTCTAGCCGACTAGATGCTTAAAAGTACAAAACTCACTAGGCCCAGAGCCTACGGCCACACCACACTGAATGCGTCTGATCTCGGAAACTAAGCAGTGTCGGGCCTAGTTAGTACCTGGATGGGAGACCACCTGGGAATACCAGGTGCTGTAGGCTATTTTGTGCTCCATGATTAGTAATTGCACAACTTCTCAATTACTTTTCAAATTTGGTATGTTTCCAAAATAATTTTATCCCGTTTTATAGCGGAAATGTTGGACAACATTATGAGGGCTGGAGCTACCTATTTACATATAATTAGCATACAGGTAGTGTGTTCATGGGTAATAAATCGACTTTCACATGTAATGCAGTACAGAGAATATTGAGTCCTTCAAGAGGCATGAAAGAAAGCCGTTATTGTGTTGATTGTTCTCTCCACCTCCCTGCAACAGAAACAGGATGGATGGATTAAAGTTATCCTACCAGACATAGGAGTCCTGAATGGGCCCACCAGTCTTATATATCTCGCCTGATCGAGCGCTGATCGAGCGATGAGCGTGGTATCATGTTGCAAGTGGCTGCATGGCTTAGCTTACTAAATGCAAATGCATAAGAGTAATATTCTTAGCATTACTAGAGCCTACGGCCACACCACACTGAATGCGCCGGCCACACCACACTGAATGCGCCCGATCTCGTCTGATCTCGGAAGCTAAGCAGTGTCGGGCCTAGTTAGTACCTGGATGGGAGACTGCCTGGGAATACCAGGTGCTGTAGGCTTTTTTGTGCTCCAAGTTCAGGAAGTGAGCCATTTCTCAATTGCCTTTCAAAACTGCAAGGTCTAGCCGACTAGATGCTTAAAAGTACAAAACTCACTAGGCCCAGAGCCTACGGCCACACCACACTGAATGCGCCCGATCTCGTCTGATCTCGGAAGCTAAGCAGTGTCGGGCCTAGTTAGTACCTGGATGGGAGACCGCCTGGGAATACCAGGTGCTGTAGGCTATTTTGTGCTCCATGATTAGTAATTGCGCAACTTCTCAATTACTTTTCAAATTTGGTATGTTTCCAAAATAATTTTATCCCGTTTTATAGCGGAAATGTTGGACAACATTATGAGGGCTGGAGCTACCTATTTACATATAATTAGCATACAGGTAGTGTGTTCATGGGTAATAAATCGACTTTCACATGTAATGCAGTACAGAGAATATTGAGTCCTTCAAGAGGCATGAAAGAAAGCTGTTATTGTGTTGATTGTTCTCTCCACCTCCCTGCAACAGAAACAGGATGGATGGATTAAAGTTATCCTACCAGACATAGGAGTCCTGAATGGGCCCACCAGTCTTATATATCTCGCCTGATCGAGCGCTGATCGAGCGATGAGCGTGGTATCATGTTGCAAGTGGCTGCATGGCTTAGCTTACTAAATGCAAATGCATAAGAGTAATATTCTTAGCATTACTCGAGCCTACGGCCACACCACACTGAATGCGCCCGATCTCGTCTGATCTCGGAAGCTAAGCAGTGTCGGGCCTAGTTAGTACCTGGATGGGAGACCGCCTGGGAATACCAGGTGCTGTAGGCTTTTTTGTGCTCCAAGTTCAGGAAGTGAGCCATTTCTCAATTGCCTTTCAAAACTGCAAGGTCTAGCCGACTAGATGCTTAAAAGTACAAAACTCACTAGGTCCAGAGCCTACGGCCACACCACACTGAATGCGCCCGATCTCGTCTGATCTCGGAAGCTAAGCAGTGTCGGGCCTAGTTAGTACCTGGATGGGAGACCGCCTGGGAATACCAGGTGCTGTAGGCTTTTTTGTGCTCCAAGTTCAGGAAGTGAGCCATTTCTCAATTGCCTTTCAAAACTGCAAGGTCTAGCCGACTAGATGCTTAAAAGTACAAAACTCACTGGGACCAGAGCCTACGGCCACACCACACTGAATGCGCCCGATCTCGTCTGATCTCGGAAGCTAAGCAGTGTCGGGCCTAGTTAGTACCTGGATGGGAGACCGCCTGGGAATACCAGGTGCTGTAGGCTTTTTTGTGCTCCAAGTTCAGGAAGTGAGCCATTTCTCAATTGCCTTTCAAAACTGCAAGGTCTAGCCGACTAGATGCTTAAAAGTACAAAACTCACTAGGCCCTGAGCCTACGGCCACACCACACTGAATGCGCCCGATCTCGTTTGATCTCGGAAGCTAAGCAGTGTCGGGCCTAGTTAGTACCTGGATGGGAGACCGCCTGGGAATACCAGGTGCTGTAGGCTATTTTGTGCTCCATGATTAGTAATTGCACAACTTCTCAATTACTTTTCAAATTTGGTATGTTTCCAAAATAATTTTATCCCGTTTTATAGCGGAAATGTTGGACAACATCATGAGGGCTGGAGCTACCTATTTACATATAATTAGCATACAGGTAGTGTGTTCATGGGTAATAAATCGACTTTCACATGTAATGCAGTATAGAGAATATTGAGTCCTTCAAGAGGCATGAAAGAAAGCCGTTATTGTGTTGATTGTTCTCTCCACCTCCCTGCAACAGAAACAGGATGGATGGATTAAAGTTATCCTACCAGACATAGGAGTCCTGAATGGGCCCACCAGTCTTATATATCTCGCCTGATCGAGCCTGATCGAGCGATGAGCGTGGTATCATGTTGCAAGTGGCTGCATGGCTTAGCTTACTAAATGCAAATGCATAAGAGTAATATTCTTAGCATTTCTAGAGCCTACGGCCACACCACACTGAATGCGCCCGATCTCGTCTGATCTTGGAAGCTAAGCAGTGTCGGGCCTAGTTAGTACCTGGATGGGAGACCGCCTGGGAATACCAGGTGCTGTAGGCTTTTTTGTGCTCCAAGTTCAGGAAGTGAGCCATTTCTCAATTGCCTTTCAAAACTGCAAGGTCTAGCCGACTAGATGCTTAAAAGTACAAAACTCACTAGGCCCAGAGCCTACGGCCACACCACACTGAATGCGCCCGATCTCGTCTGATCTCGGAAGCTAAGCAGTGTCGGGCCTAGTTAGTACCTGGATGGGAGACCGCCTGGGAATACCAGGTGCTGTAGGCTTTTTTGTGCTCCAAGTTCAGGAAGTGAGCCATTTCTCAATTGCCTTTCAAAACTGCAAGGTCTAGCCGACTAGATGCTTAAAAGTACAAAACTCACTAGGACCAGAGCCTACGGCCACACCACACTGAATGCGCCCGATCTCGTCTGATCTCGGAAGCTAAGCAGTGTCGGGCCTAGTTAGTACCTGGATGGGAGACCGCCTGGGAATACCAGGTGCTGTAGGCTTTTTTGTGCTCCAAGTTCAGGAAGTGAGCCATTTCTCAATTGCCTTTCAAAACTGCAAGGTCTAGCCGACTAGATGCTTAAAAGTACAAAACTCACTAGGCCCAGAGCCTACGGCCACACCACACTGAATGCGCCCGATCTCGTCTGATCTCGGAAGCTAAGCAGTGTCGGGCCTAGTTAGTACCTGGATGGGAGACCGCCTGGGAATACCAGGTGCTGTAGGCTATTTTGTGCTCCATGATTAGTAATTGCACAACTTCTCAATTACTTTTCAAATTTGGTATGTTTCCAAAATAATTTTATCCCGTTTTATAGCGGAAATGTTGGACAACATTATGAGGGCTGGAGCTACCTATTTACATATAATTAGCATACAGGTAGTGTGTTCATGGGTAATAAATCGACTTTCACATGTAATGCAGTACAGAGAATATTGAGTCCTTCAAGAGGCATGAAAGAAAGCCGTTATTGTGTTGATTGTTCTCTCCACCTCCCTGCAACAGAAACAGGATGGATGGATTAAAGTTATCCTACCAGACATAGGAGTCCTGAATGGGCCCACCAGTCTTATATATCTCGCCTGATCGAGCGCTGATCGAGCGATGAGCGTGGTATCATGTTGCAAGTGGCTGCATGGCTTAGCTTACTAAATGCAAATGCATAAGAGTAATATTCTTAGCATTACTAGAGCCTACGGCCACACCACACTGAATGCGCCCGATCTCGTCTGATCTCGGAAGCTAAGCAGTGTCGGGCCTAGTTAGTACCTGGATGGGAGACTGCCTGGGAATACCAGGTGCTGTAGGCTTTTTTGTGCTCCAAGTTCAGGAAGTGAGCCATTTCTCAATTGCCTTTCAAAACTGCAAGGTCTAGCCGACTAGATGCTTAAAAGTACAAAACTCACTAGGCCCAGAGCCTACGGCCACACCACACTGAATGCGCCCGATCTCGTCTGATCTCGGAAGCTAAGCAGTGTCGGGCCTAGTTAGTACCTGGATGGGAGACCGCCTGGGAATACCAGGTGCTGTAGGCTATTTTGTGCTCCATGATTAGTAATTGCGCAACTTCTCAATTACTTTTCAAATTTGGTATGTTTCCAAAATAATTTTATCCCGTTTTATAGCGGAAATGTTGGACAACATTATGAGGGCTGGAGCTACCTATTTACATATAATTAGCATACAGGTAGTGTGTTCATGGGTAATAAATCGACTTTCACATGTAATGCAGTACAGAGAATATTGAGTCCTTCAAGAGGCATGAAAGAAAGCCGTTATTGTGTTGATTGTTCTCTCCACCTCCCTGCAACAGAAACAGGATAGATGGATTAAAGTTATCCTACCAGACATAGGAGTCCTGAATGGGCCCACCAGTCTTATATATCTCGCCTGATCGAGCGCTGATCGAGCGATGAGCGTGGTATCATGTTGCAAGTGGCTGCATGGCTTAGCTTACTAAATGCAAATGCATAAGAGTAATATTCTTAGCATTACTCGAGCCTACGGCCACACCACACTGAATGCGCCCGATCTCGTCTGATCTCGGAAGCTAAGCAGTGTCGGGCCTAGTTAGTACCTGGATGGGAGACCGCCTGGGAATACCAGGTGCTGTAGGCTTTTTTGTGCTCCAAGTTCAGGAAGTGAGCCATTTCTCAATTGCCTTTCAAAACTGCAAGGTCTAGCCGACTAGGTGCTTAAAAGTACAAAACTCACTAGGCCCAGAGCCTACGGCCACACCACACTGAATGCGCCCGATCTCGTCTGATCTCGGAAGCTAAGCAGTGTCGGGCCTAGTTAGTACCTGGATGGGAGACCGCCTGGGAATACCAGGTGCTGTAGGCTTTTTTGTGCTCCAAGTTCAGGAAGTGAGCCATTTCTCAATTGCCTTTCAAAACTGCAAGGTCTAGCCGACTAGATGCTTAAAAGTACAAAACTCACTAGGACCAGAGCCTACGGCCACACCACACTGAATGCGCCCGATCTCGTCTGATCTCGGAAGCTAAGCAGTGTCGGGCCTAGTTAGTACCTGGATGGGAGACCGCCTGGGAATACCAGGTGCTGTAGGCTTTTTTGTGCTCCAAGTTCAGGAAGTGAGCCATTTCTCAATTGCCTTTCAAAACTGCAAGGTCTAGCCGACTAGATGCTTAAAAGTACAAAACTCACTAGGCCCAGAGCCTACGGCCACACCACACTGAATGCGCCCGATCTCGTCTGATCTCGGAAGCTAAGCAGTGTCAGGCCTAGTTAGTACCTGGATGGGAGACCGCCTGGGAATACCAGGTGCTGTAGGCTTTTTTGTGCTCCAAGTTCAGGAAGTGAGCCATTTCTCAATTGCCTTTCAAAACTGCAAGGTCTAGCCGACTAGATGCTTAAAAGTACAAAACTCACTAGGACCAGAGCCTACGGCCACACCACACTGAATGCGCCCGATCTCGTCTGATCTCGGAAGCTAAGCAGTGTCGGGCCTAGTTAGTACCTGGATGGGAGACCGCCTGGGAATACCAGGTGCTGTAGGCTTTTTTGTGCTCCAAGTTCAGGAAGTGAGCCATTTCTCAATTGCCTTTCAAAACTGCAAGGTCTAGCCGACTAGATGCTTAAAAGTACAAAACTCACTAGGCCCAGAGCCTACGGCCACACCACACTGAATGCGCCCGATCTCGTCTGATCTCGGAAGCTAAGCAGTGTCGGGCCTAGTTAGTACCTGGATGGGAGACCGCCTGGGAATACCAGGTGCTGTAGGCTATTTTGTGCTCCATGATTAGTAATTGCACAACTTCTCAATTACTTTTCAAATTTGGTATGTTTCCAAAATAATTTTATCCCGTTTTATAGCGGAAATGTTGGACAACATTATGAGGGCTGGAGCTACCTATTTACATATAATTAGCATACAGGTAGTGTGTTCATGGGTAATAAATCGACTTTCACATGTAATGCAGTACAGAGAATATTGAGTCCTTCAAGAGGCATGAAAGAAAGCCGTTATTGTGTTGATTGTTCTCTCCACCTCCCTGCAACAGAAACAGGATGGATGGATTAAAGTTATCCTACCAGACATAGGAGTCCTGAATGGGCCCACCAGTCTTATATATCTCGCCTGATCGAGCGCTGATCGAGCGATGAGCGTGGTATCATGTTGCAAGTGGCTGCATGGCTTAGCTTACTAAATGCAAATGCATAAGAGTAATATTCTTAGCATTACTAGAGCCTACGGCCACACCACACTGAATGCGCCCGATCTCGTCTGATCTCGGAAGCTAAGCAGTGTCGGGCCTAGTTAGTACCTGGATGGGAGACTGCCTGGGAATACCAGGTGCTGTAGGCTTTTTTGTGCTCCAAGTTCAGGAAGTGAGCCATTTCTCAATTGCCTTTCAAAACTGCAAGGTCTAGCCGACTAGATGCTTAAAAGTACAAAACTCACTAGGCCCAGAGCCTTCGGCTGCACCACACTGAATGCGCCCGATCTCGTCTGATCTCGGAAGCTAAGCAGTGTCGGGCCTAGTTAGTACCTGGATGGGAGACCGCCTGGGAATACCAGGTGCTGTAGGCTATTTTGTGCTCCATGATTAGTAATTGCGCAACTTCTCAATTACTTTTCAAATTTGGTATGTTTCCAAAATAATTTTATCCCGTTTTATAGCGGAAATGTTGGACAACATTATGAGGGCTGGAGCTACCTATTTACATATAATTAGCATACAGGTAGTGTGTTCATGGGTAATAAATCGACTTTCACATGTAATGCAGTACAGAGAATATTGAGTCCTTCAAGAGGCATGAAAGAAAGCCGTTATTGTGTTGATTGTTCTCTCCACCTCCCTGCAACAGAAACAGGATGGATGGATTAAAGTTATCCTACCAGACATAGGAGTCCTGAATGGGCCCACCAGTCTTATATATCTCGCCTGATCGAGCGCTGATCGAGCGATGAGCGTGGTATCATGTTGCAAGTGGCTGCATGGCTTAGCTTACTAAATGCAAATGCATAAGAGTAATATTCTTAGCATTACTCGAGTCTACGGCCACACCACACTGAATGCGCCCGATCTCGTCTGATCTCGGAAGCTAAGCAGTGTCGGGCCTAGTTAGTACCTGGATGGGAGACCGCCTGGGAATACCAGGTGCTGTAGGCTTTTTTGTGCTCCAAGTTCAGGAAGTGAGCCATTTCTCAATTGCCTTTCAAAACTGCAAGGTCTAGCCGACTAGGTGCTTAAAAGTACAAAACTCACTAGGCCCAGAGCCTACGGCCACACCACACTGAATGCGCCCGATCTCGTCTGATCTCGGAAGCTAAGCAGTGTCGGGCCTAGTTAGTACCTGGATGGGAGACCGCCTGGGAATACCAGGTGCTGTAGGCTTTTTTGTGCTCCAAGTTCAGGAAGTGAGCCATTTCTCAATTGCCTTTCAAAACTGCAAGGTCTAGCCGACTAGGTGCTTAAAAGTACAAAACTCACTAGGCCCAGAGCCTACGGCCACACCACACTGAATGCGCCCGATCTCGTCTGATCTCGGAAGCTAAGCAGTGTCGGGCCTAGTTAGTACCTGGATGGGAGACCGCCTGGGAATACCAGGTGCTGTAGGCTTTTTTGTGCTCCAAGTTCAGGAAGTGAGCCATTTCTCAATTGCCTTTCAAAACTGCAAGGTCTAGCCGACTAGATGCTTAAAAGTACAAAACTCACTAGGACCAGAGCCTACGGCCACACCACACTGAATGCGCCCGATCTCGTCTGATCTCGGAAGCTAAGCAGTGTCGGGCCTAGTTAGTACCTGGATGGGAGACCGCCTGGGAATACCAGGTGCTGTAGGCTTTTTTGTGCTCCAAGTTCAGGAAGTGAGCCATTTCTCAATTGCCTTTCAAAACTGCAAGGTCTAGCCGACTAGATGCTTAAAAGTACAAAACTCACTAGGCCCTGAGCCTACGGCCACACCACACTGAATGCGCCCGATCTCGTCTGATCTCGGAAGCTAAGCAGTGTCGGGCCTAGTTAGTACCTGGATGGGAGACCGCCTGGGAATACCAGGTGCTGTAGGCTATTTTGTGCTCCATGATTAGTAATTGCGCAACTTCTCAATTACTTTTCAAATTTGGTATGTTTCCAAAATAATTTTATCCCGTTTTATAGCGGAAATGTTGGACAACATTATGAGGGCTGGAGCTACCTATTTACATATAATTAGCATACAGGTAGTGTGTTCATGGGTAATAAATCGACTTTCACATGTAATGCAGAACAGAGAATATTGAGTCCTTCAAGAGGCATGAAAGAAAGCCGTTATTGTGTTGATTGTTCTCTCCACCTCCCTGCAACAGAAACAGGATGGATGGATTAAAGTTATCCTACCAGACATAGGAGTCCTGAATGGGCCCACCAGTCTTATATATCTCGCCTGATCGAGCGCTGATCGAGCGATGAGCGTGGTATCATGTTGCAAGTGGCTGCATGGCTTAGCTTACTAAATGCAAATGCATAAGAGTAATATTCTTAGCATTACTCGAGCCTACGGCCACACCACACTGAATGCGCCCGATCTCGTCTGATCTCGGAAGCTAAGCAGTGTCGGGCCTAGTTAGTACCTGGATGGGAGACCGCCTGGGAATACCAGGTGCTGTAGGCTTTTTTGTGCTCCAAGTTCAGGAAGTGAGCCATTTCTCAATTGCCTTTCAAAACTGCAAGGTCTAGCCGACTAGATGCTTAAAAGTACAAAACTCACTAGGCCCAGAACCTACGGCCACACCACACTGAATGCGCCCGATCTCGTCTGATCTCGGAAGCTAAGCAGTGTCGGGCCTAGTTAGTACCTGGATGGGAGACCGCCTGGGAATACCAGGTGCTGTAGGCTTTTTTGTGCTCCAAGTTCAGGAAGTGAGCCATTTCTCAATTGCCTTTCAAAACTGCAAGGTCTAGCCGACTAGATGCTTAAAAGTACAAAACTCACTAGGACCAGAGCCTACGGCCACACCACACTGAATGCGCCCGATCTCGTCTGATCTCGGAAGCTAAGCAGTGTCGGGCCTAGTTAGTACCTGGATGGGAGACCGCCTGGGAATACCAGGTGCTGTAGGCTTTTTTGTGCTCCAAGTTCAGGAAGTGAGCCATTTCTCAATTGCCTTTCAAAACTGCAAGGTCTAGCCGACTAGATGCTTAAAAGTACAAAACTCACTAGGCCCAGAGCCTACGGCCACACCACACTGAATGCGCCCGATCTCGTCTGATCTCGGAAGCTAAGCAGTGTCGGGCCTAGTTAGTACCTGGATGGGAGACCGCCTGGGAATACCAGGTGCTGTAGGCTATTTTGTGCTCCATGATTAGTAATTGCACAACTTCTCAATTACTTTTCAAATTTGGTATGTTTCCAAAATAATTTTATCCCGTTTTATAGCGGAAATGTTGGACAACATTATGAGGGCTGGAGCTACCTATTTACATATAATTAGCATACAGGTAGTGTGTTCATGGGTAATAAATCGACTTTCACATGTAATGCAGTACAGAGAATATTGAGTCCTTCAAGAGGCATGAAAGAAAGCCGTTATTGTGTTGATTGTTCTCTCCACCTCCCTGCAACAGAAACAGGATGGATGGATTAAAGTTATCCTACCAGACATAGGAGTCCTGAATGGGCCCACCAGTCTTATATATCTCGCCTGATCGAGCGCTGATCGAGCGATGAGCGTGGTATCATGTTGCAAGTGGCTGCATGGCTTAGCTTACTAAATGCAAATGCATAAGAGTAATATTCTTAGCATTTCTAGAGCCTACGGCCACACCACACTGAATGCGCCCGATCTCGTCTGATCTCGGAAGCTAAGCAGTGTCGGGCCTAGTTAGTATCTGGATGGGAGACTGCCTGGGAATACCAGGTGCTGTAGGCTTTTTTGTGCTCCAAGTTCAGGAAGTGAGCCATTTCTCAATTGCCTTTCAAAACTGCAAGGTCTAGCCGACTAGATGCTTAAAAGTACAAAACTCACTAGGCCCAGAGCCTACGGCCACACCACACTGAATGTGCCCGATCTCGTCTGATCTCGGAAGCTAAGCAGTGTCGGGCCTAGTTAGTACCTGGATGGGAGACCGCCTGGGAATACCAGGTGCTGTAGGCTATTTTGTGCTCCATGATTAGTAATTGCGCAACTTCTCAATTACTTTTCAAATTTGGTATGTTTCCAAAATAATTTTATCCCGTTTTATAGCGGAAATGTTGGACAACATTATGAGGGCTGGAGCTACCTATTTACATATAATTAGCATACAGGTAGTGTGTTCATGGGTAATAAATCGACTTTCACATGTAATGCAGTACAGAGAATATTGAGTCCTTCAAGAGGCATGAAAGAAAGCCGTTATTGTGTTGATTGTTCTCTCCACCTCCCTGCAACAGAAACAGGATGGATGGATTAAAGTTATCCTACCAGACATAGGAGTCCTGAATGGGCCCACCAGTCTTATATATCTCGCCTGATCGAGCGCTGATCGAGCGATGAGCGTGGTATCATGTTGCAAGTGGCTGCATGGCTTAGCTTACTAAATGCAAATGCATAAGAGTAATATTCTTAGCATTACTCGAGCCTACGGCCACACCACACTGAATGCGCCCGATCTCGTCTGATCTCGGAAGCTAAGCAGTGTCGGGCCTAGTTAGTACCTGGATGGGAGACCGCCTGGGAATACCAGGTGCTGTAGGCTTTTTTGTGCTCCAAGTTCAGGAAGTGAGCCATTTCTCAATTGCCTTTCAAAACTGCAAGGTCTAGCCGACTAGGTGCTTAAAAGTACAAAACTCACTAGGCCCAGAGCCTACGGCCACACCACACTGAATGCGCCCGATCTCGTCTGATCTCGGAAGCTAAACAGTGTCGGGCCTAGTTAGTACCTGGATGGGAGACCGCCTGGGAATACCAGGTGCTGTAGGCTTTTTTGTGCTCCAAGTTCAGGAAGTGAGCCATTTCTCAATTGCCTTTCAAAACTGCAAGGTCTAGCCGACTAGATGCTTAAAAGTACAAAACTCACTAGGACCAGAACCTACGGCCACACCACACTGAATGCGCCCGATCTCGTCTGATCTCGGAAGCTAAGCAGTGTCGGGCCTAGTTAGTACCTGGATGGGAGACCGCCTGGGAATACCAGGTGCTGTAGGCTTTTTTGTGCTCCAAGTTCAGGAAGTGAGCCATTTCTCAATTGCCTTTCAAAACTGCAAGGTCTAGCCGACTAGATGCTTAAAAGTACAAAACTCACTAGGCCCTGAGCCTACGGCCACACCACACTGAATGCGCCCGATCTCGTCTGATCTCGGAAGCTAAGCAGTGTCGGGCCTAGTTAGTACCTGGATGGGAGACCGCCTGGGAATACCAGGTGCTGTAGGCTATTTTGTGCTCCATGATTAGTAATTGCACAACTTCTCAATTACTTTTCAAATTTGGTATGTTTCCAAAATAATTTTATCCCGTTTTATAGCGGAAATGTTGGACAACATTATGAGGGCTGGAGCTACCTATTTACATATAATTAGCATACAGGTAGTGTGTTCATGGGTAATAAATCGACTTTCACATGTAATGCAGTACAGAGAATATTGAGTCCTTCAAGAGGCATGAAAGAAAGCCGTTATTGTGTTGATTGTTCTCTCCACCTCCCTGCAACAGAAACAGGATGGATGGATTAAAGTTATCCTACCAGACATAGGAGTCCTGAATGGGCCCACCAGTCTTATATATCTCGCCTGATCGAGCGCTGATCGAGCGATGAGCGTGGTATCATGTTGCAAGTGGCTGCATGGCTTAGCTTACTAAATGCAAATGCATAAGAGTAATATTCTTAGCATTACTCGAGCCTACGGCCACACCACACTGAATGCGCCCGATCTCGTCTGATCTCGGAAGCTAAGCAGTGTCGGGCCTAGTTAGTACCTGGATGGGAGACCGCCTGGGAATACCAGGTGCTGTAGGCTTTTTTGTGCTCCAAGTTCAGGAAGTGAGCCATTTCTCAATTGCCTTTCAAAACTGCAAGGTCTAGCCGACTAGATGCTTAAAAGTACAAAACTCACTAGGCCCAGAGCCTACGGCCACACCACACTGAATGCGCCCGATCTCGTCTGATCTCGGAAGCTAAGCAGTGTCGGGCCTAGTTAGTACCTGGATGGGAGACCGCCTGGGAATACCAGGTGCTGTAGGCTTTTTTGTGCTCCAAGTTCAGGAAGTGAGCCATTTCTCAATTGCCTTTCAAAACTGCAAGGTCTAGCCGACTAGATGCTTAAAAGTACAAAACTCACTAGGACCAGAGCCTACGGCCACACCACACTGAATGCGCCCGATCTCGGAAGCTAAGCAGTGTCGCGCCTAGTTAGTACCTGGATGGGAGACCGCCTGGGAATACCAGGTGCTGTAGGCTTTTTTGTGCTCCAAGTTCAGGAAGTGAGCCATTTCTCAATTGCCTTTCAAAACTGCAAGGTCTAGCCGACTAGATGCTTAAAAGTACAAAACTCACTAGGCCCAGAGCCTACGGCCACACCACACTGAATGCGTCTGATCTCGGAAACTAAACAGTGTCGGGCCTAGTTAGTACCTGGATGGGAGACCGCCTGGGAATACCAGGTGCTGTAGGCTATTTTGTGCTCCATGATTAGTAATTGCACAACTTCTCAATTACTTTTCAAATTTGGTATGTTTCCAAAATAATTTTATCCCGTTTTATAGCGGAAATGTTGGACAACATTATGAGGGCTGGAGCTACCTATTTACATATAATTAGCATACAGGTAGTGTGTTCATGGGTAATAAATCGACTTTCACATGTAATGCAGTACAGAGAATATTGAGTCCTTCAAGAGGCATGAAAGAAAGCCGTTATTGTGTTGATTGTTCTCTCCACCTCCCTGCAACAGAAACAGGATGGATGGATTAAAGTTATCCTACCAGACATAGGAGTCCTGAATGGGCCCACCAGTCTTATATATCTCGCCTGATCGAGCGCTGATCGAGCGATGAGCGTGGTATCATGTTGCAAGTGGCTGCATGGCTTAGCTTACTAAATGCAAATGCATAAGAGTAATATTCTTAGCATTACTCGAGCCTACGGCCACACCACACTGAATGCGCCCGATCTCGTCTGATCTCGGAAGCTAAGCAGTGTCGGGCCTAGTTAGTACCTGGATGGGAGACCGCCTGGGAATACCAGGTGCTGTAGGCTTTTTTGTGCTCCAAGTTCAGGAAGTGAGCCATTTCTCAATTGCCTTTCAAAACTGCAAGGTCTAGCCGACTAGATGCTTAAAAGTACAAAACTCACTAGGTCCAGAGCCTACGGCCACACCACACTGAATGCGCGCGATCTCGTCTGATCTCGGAAGCTAAGCAGTGTCGGGCCTAGTTAGTACCTGGATGGGAGACCGCCTGGGAATACCAGGTGCTGTAGGCTTTTTTGTGCTCCAAGTTCAGGAAGTGAGCCATTTCTCAATTGCCTTTCAAAACTGCAAGGTCTAGCCGACTAGATGCTTAAAAGTACAAAACTCACTGGGACCAGAGCCTACGGCCACACCACACTGAATGCGCCCGATCTCGTCTGATCTCGGAAGCTAAGCAGTGTCGGGCCTAGTTAGTACCTGGATGGGAGACCGCCTGGGAATACCAGGTGCTGTAGGCTTTTTTGTGCTCCAAGTTCAGGAAGTGAGCCATTTCTCAATTGCCTTTCAAAACTGCAAGGTCTAGCCGACTAGATGCTTAAAAGTACAAAACTCACTAGGCCCTGAGCCTACGGCCACACCACACTGAATGCGCCCGATCTCGTTTGATCTCGGAAGCTAAGCAGTGTCGGGCCTAGTTAGTACCTGGATGGGAGACCGCCTGGGAATACCAGGTGCTGTAGGCTATTTTGTGCTCCATGATTAGTAATTGCACAACTTCTCAATTACTTTTCAAATTTGGTATGTTTCCAAAATAATTTTATCCCGTTTTATAGCGGAAATGTTGGACAACATCATGAGGGCTGGAGCTACCTATTTACATATAATTAGCATACAGGTAGTGTGTTCATGGGTAATAAATCGACTTTCACATGTAATGCAGTATAGAGAATATTGAGTCCTTCAAGAGGCATGAAAGAAAGCCGTTATTGTGTTGATTGTTCTCTCCACCTCCCTGCAACAGAAACAGGATGGATGGATTAAAGTTATCCTACCAGACATAGGAGTCCTGAATGGGCCCACCAGTCTTATATATCTCGCCTGATCGAGCCTGATCGAGCGATGAGCGTGGTATCATGTTGCAAGTGGCTGCATGGCTTAGCTTACTAAATGCAAATGCATAAGAGTAATATTCTTAGCATTTCTAGAGCCTACGGCCACACCACACTGAATGCGCCCGATCTCGTCTGATCTCGGAAGCTAAGCAGTGTCGGGCCTAGTTAGTACCTGGATGGGAGACCGCCTGGGAATACCAGGTGCTGTAGGCTTTTTTGTGCTCCAAGTTCAGGAAGTGAGCCATTTCTCAATTGCCTTTCAAAACTGCAAGGTCTAGCCGACTAGATGCTTAAAAGTACAAAACTCACTAGGCCCAGAGCCTACGGCCACACCACACTGAATGCACCCGATCTCGTCTGATCTCGGAAGCTAAGCAGTGTCGGGCCTAGTTAGTACCTGGATGGGAGACCGCCTGGGAATACCAGGTGCTGTAGGCTTTTTTGTGCTCCAAGTTCAGGAAGTGAGCCATTTCTCAATTGCCTTTCAAAACTGCAAGGTCTAGCCGACTAGATGCTTAAAAGTACAAAACTCACTAGGACCAGAGCCTACGGCCACACCACACTGAATGCGCCCGATCTCGTCTGATCTCGGAAGCTAAGCAGTGTCGGGCCTAGTTAGTACCTGGATGGGAGACCGCCTGGGAATACCAGGTGGTGTAGGCTTTTTTGTGCTCCAAGTTCAGGAAGTGAGCCATTTCTCAATTGCCTTTCAAAACTGCAAGGTCTAGCCGACTAGATGCTTAAAAGTACAAAACTCACTAGGCCCAGAGCCTACGGCCACACCACACTGAATGCGCCCGATCTCGTCTGATCTCGGAAGCTAAGCAGTGTCGGGCCTAGTTAGTACCTGGATGGGAGACCGCCTGGGAATACCAGGTGCTGTAGGCTATTTTGTGCTCCATGATTAGTAATTGCACAACTTCTCAATTACTTTTCAAATTTGGTATGTTTCCAAAATAATTTTATCCCGTTTTATAGCGGAAATGTTGGACAACATTATGAGGGCTGGAGCTACCTATTTACATATAATTAGCATACAGGTAGTGTGTTCATGGGTAATAAATCGACTTTCACATGTAATGCAGTACAGAGAATATTGAGTCCTTCAAGAGGCATGAAAGAAAGCCGTTATTGTGTTGATTGTTCTCTCCACCTCCCTGCAACAGAAACAGGATGGATGGATTAAAGTTATCCTACCAGACATAGGAGTCCTGAATGGGCCCACCAGTCTTATATATCTCGCCTGATCGAGCGCTGATCGAGCGATGAGCGTGGTATCATGTTGCAAGTGGCTGCATGGCTTAGCTTACTAAATGCAAATGCATAAGAGTAATATTCTTAGCATTACTCGAGCCTACGGCCACACCACACTGAATGCGCCCGATCTCGTCTGATCTCGGAAGCTAAGCAGTGTCGGGCCTAGTTAGTACCTGGATGGGAGACCGCCTGGGAATACCAGGTGCTGTAGGCTTTTTTGTGCTCCAAGTTCAGGAAGTGAGCCATTTCTCAATTGCCTTTCAAAACTGCAAGGTCTAGCCGACTAGATGCTTAAAAGTACAAAACTCACTAGGCCCAGAGCCTACGGCCACACCACACTGAATGCGCCCGATCTCGTCTGATCTCGGAAGCTAAGCAGTGTCGGGCCTAGTTAGTACCTGGATGGGAGACCGCCTGGGAATACCAGGTGCTGTAGGCTTTTTTGTGCTCCAAGTTCAGGAAGTGAGCCATTTCTCAATTGCCTTTCAAAACTGCAAGGTCTAGCCGACTAGATGCTTAAAAGTACAAAACTCACTAGGACCAGAGCCTACGGCCACACCACACTGAATGCGCCCGATCTCGGAAGCTAAGCAGTGTCGCGCCTAGTTAGTACCTGGATGGGAGACCGCCTGGGAATACCAGGTGCTGTAGGCTTTTTTGTGCTCCAAGTTCAGGAAGTGAGCCATTTCTCAATTGCCTTTCAAAACTGCAAGGTCTAGCCGACTAGATGCTTAAAAGTACAAAACTCACTAGGCCCAGAGCCTACGGCCACACCACACTGAATGCGTCTGATCTCGGAAACTAAACAGTGTCGGGCCTAGTTAGTACCTGGATGGGAGACCGCCTGGGAATACCAGGTGCTGTAGGCTATTTTGTGCTCCATGATTAGTAATTGCACAACTTCTCAATTACTTTTCAAATTTGGTATGTTTCCAAAATAATTTTATCCCGTTTTATAGCGGAAATGTTGGACAACATTATGAGGGCTGGAGCTACCTATTTACATATAATTAGCATACAGGTAGTGTGTTCATGGGTAATAAATCGACTTTCACATGTAATGCAGTACAGAGAATATTGAGTCCTTCAAGAGGCATGAAAGAAAGCCGTTATTGTGTTGATTGTTCTCTCCACCTCCCTGCAACAGAAACAGGATGGATGGATTAAAGTTATCCTACCAGACATAGGAGTCCTGAATGGGCCCACCAGTCTTATATATCTCGCCTGATCGAGCGCTGATCGAGCGATGAGCGTGGTATCATGTTGCAAGTGGCTGCATGGCTTAGCTTACTAAATGCAAATGCATAAGAGTAATATTCTTAGCATTACTAGAGCCTACGGCCACACCACACTGAATGCGCCGGCCACACCACACTGAATGCGCCCGATCTCGTCTGATCTCGGAAGCTAAGCAGTGTCGGGCCTAGTTAGTACCTGGATGGGAGACTGCCTGGGAATACCAGGTGCTGTAGGCTTTTTTGTGCTCCAAGTTCAGGAAGTGAGCCATTTCTCAATTGCCTTTCAAAACTGCAAGGTCTAGCCGACTAGATGCTTAAAAGTACAAAACTCACTAGGCCCAGAGCCTACGGCCACACCACACTGAATGCGCCCGATCTCGTCTGATCTCGGAAGCTAAGCAGTGTCGGGCCTAGTTAGTACCTGGATGGGAGACCGCCTGGGAATACCAGGTGCTGTAGGCTATTTTGTGCTCCATGATTAGTAATTGCGCAACTTCTCAATTACTTTTCAAATTTGGTATGTTTCCAAAATAATTTTATCCCGTTTTATAGCGGAAATGTTGGACAACATTATGAGGGCTGGAGCTACCTATTTACATATAATTAGCATACAGGTAGTGTGTTCATGGGTAATAAATCGACTTTCACATGTAATGCAGTACAGAGAATATTGAGTCCTTCAAGAGGCATGAAAGAAAGCCGTTATTGTGTTGATTGTTCTCTCCACCTCCCTGCAACAGAAACAGGATGGATGGATTAAAGTTATCCTACCAGACATAGGAGTCCTGAATGGGCCCACCAGTCTTATATATCTCGCCTGATCGAGCGCTGATCGAGCGATGAGCGTGGTATCATGTTGCAAGTGGCTGCATGGCTTAGCTTACTAAATGCAAATGCATAAGAGTAATATTCTTAGCATTACTCGAGCCTACGGCCACACCACACTGAATGCGCCCGATCTCGTCTGATCTCGGAAGCTAAGCAGTGTCGGGCCTAGTTAGTACCTGGATGGGAGACCGCCTGGGAATACCAGGTGCTGTAGGCTTTTTTGTGCTCCAAGTTCAGGAAGTGAGCCATTTCTCAATTGCCTTTCAAAACTGCAAGGTCTAGCCGACTAGATGCTTAAAAGTACAAAACTCACTAGGTCCAGAGCCTACGGCCACACCACACTGAATGCGCGCGATCTCGTCTGATCTCGGAAGCTAAGCAGTGTCGGGCCTAGTTAGTACCTGGATGGGAGACCGCCTGGGAATACCAGGTGCTGTAGGCTTTTTTGTGCTCCAAGTTCAGGAAGTGAGCCATTTCTCAATTGCCTTTCAAAACTGCAAGGTCTAGCCGACTAGATGCTTAAAAGTACAAAACTCACTGGGACCAGAGCCTACGGCCACACCACACTGAATGCGCCCGATCTCGTCTGATCTCGGAAGCTAAGCAGTGTCGGGCCTAGTTAGTACCTGGATGGGAGACCGCCTGGGAATACCAGGTGCTGTAGGCTTTTTTGTGCTCCAAGTTCAGGAAGTGAGCCATTTCTCAATTGCCTTTCAAAACTGCAAGGTCTAGCCGACTAGATGCTTAAAAGTACAAAACTCACTAGGCCCTGAGCCTACGGCCACACCACACTGAATGCGCCCGATCTCGTTTGATCTCGGAAGCTAAGCAGTGTCGGGCCTAGTTAGTACCTGGATGGGAGACCGCCTGGGAATACCAGGTGCTGTAGGCTATTTTGTGCTCCATGATTAGTAATTGCACAACTTCTCAATTACTTTTCAAATTTGGTATGTTTCCAAAATAATTTTATCCCGTTTTATAGCGGAAATGTTGGACAACATCATGAGGGCTGGAGCTACCTATTTACATATAATTAGCATACAGGTAGTGTGTTCATGGGTAATAAATCGACTTTCACATGTAATGCAGTATAGAGAATATTGAGTCCTTCAAGAGGCATGAAAGAAAGCCGTTATTGTGTTGATTGTTCTCTCCACCTCCCTGCAACAGAAACAGGATGGATGGATTAAAGTTATCCTACCAGACATAGGAGTCCTGAATGGGCCCACCAGTCTTATATATCTCGCCTGATCGAGCGATGAGCGTGGTATCATGTTGCAAGTGGCTGCATGGCTTAGCTTACTAAATGCAAATGCATAAGAGTAATATTCTTAGCATTTCTAGAGCCTACGGCCACACCACACTGAATGCGCCCGATCTCGTCTGATCTCGGAAGCTAAGCAGTGTCGGGCCTAGTTAGTACCTGGATGGGAGACCGCCTGGGAATACCAGGTGCTGTAGGCTTTTTTGTGCTCCAAGTTCAGGAAGTGAGCCATTTCTCAATTGCCTTTCAAAACTGCAAGGTCTAGCCGACTAGATGCTTAAAAGTACAAAACTCACTAGGCCCAGAGCCTACGGCCACACCACACTGAATGCACCCGATCTCGTCTGATCTCGGAAGCTAAGCAGTGTCGGGCCTAGTTAGTACCTGGATGGGAGACCGCCTGGGAATACCAGGTGCTGTAGGCTTTTTTGTGCTCCAAGTTCAGGAAGTGAGCCATTTCTCAATTGCCTTTCAAAACTGCAAGGTCTAGCCGACTAGATGCTTAAAAGTACAAAACTCACTAGGACCAGAGCCTACGGCCACACCACACTGAATGCGCCCGATCTCGTCTGATCTCGGAAGCTAAGCAGTGTCGGGCCTAGTTAGTACCTGGATGGGAGACCGCCTGGGAATACCAGGTGGTGTAGGCTTTTTTGTGCTCCAAGTTCAGGAAGTGAGCCATTTCTCAATTGCCTTTCAAAACTGCAAGGTCTAGCCGACTAGATGCTTAAAAGTACAAAACTCACTAGGCCCAGAGCCTACGGCCACACCACACTGAATGCGCCCGATCTCGTCTGATCTCGGAAGCTAAGCAGTGTCGGGCCTAGTTAGTACCTGGATGGGAGACCGCCTGGGAATACCAGGTGCTGTAGGCTATTTTGTGCTCCATGATTAGTAATTGCACAACTTCTCAATTACTTTTCAAATTTGGTATGTTTCCAAAATAATTTTATCCCGTTTTATAGCGGAAATGTTGGACAACATTATGAGGGCTGGAGCTACCTATTTACATATAATTAGCATACAGGTAGTGTGTTCATGGGTAATAAATCGACTTTCACATGTAATGCAGTACAGAGAATATTGAGTCCTTCAAGAGGCATGAAAGAAAGCCGTTATTGTGTTGATTGTTCTCTCCACCTCCCTGCAACAGAAACAGGATGGATGGATTAAAGTTATCCTACCAGACATAGGAGTCCTGAATGGGCCCACCAGTCTTATATATCTCGCCTGATCGAGCGCTGATCGAGCGATGAGCGTGGTATCATGTTGCAAGTGGCTGCATGGCTTAGCTTACTAAATGCAAATGCATAAGAGTAATATTCTTAGCATTACTCGAGCCTACGGCCACACCACACTGAATGCGCCCGATCTCGTCTGATCTCGGAAGCTAAGCAGTGTCGGGCCTAGTTAGTACCTGGATGGGAGACCGCCTGGGAATACCAGGTGCTGTAGGCTTTTTTGTGCTCCAAGTTCAGGAAGTGAGCCATTTCTCAATTGCCTTTCAAAACTGCAAGGTCTAGCCGACTAGATGCTTAAAAGTACAAAACTCACTAGGCCCAGAGCCTACGGCCACACCACACTGAATGCGCCCGATCTCGTCTGATCTCGGAAGCTAAGCAGTGTCGGGCCTAGTTAGTACCTGGATGGGAGACCGCCTGGGAATACCAGGTGCTGTAGGCTTTTTTGTGCTCCAAGTTCAGGAAGTGAGCCATTTCTCAATTGCCTTTCAAAACTGCAAGGTCTAGCCGACTAGATGCTTAAAAGTACAAAACTCACTAGGACCAGAGCCTACGGCCACACCACACTGAATGCGCCCGATCTCGGAAGCTAAGCAGTGTCGCGCCTAGTTAGTACCTGGATGGGAGACCGCCTGGGAATACCAGGTGCTGTAGGCTTTTTTGTGCTCCAAGTTCAGGAAGTGAGCCATTTCTCAATTGCCTTTCAAAACTGCAAGGTCTAGCCGACTAGATGCTTAAAAGTACAAAACTCACTAGGCCCAGAGCCTACGGCCACACCACACTGAATGCGTCTGATCTCGGAAACTAAACAGTGTCGGGCCTAGTTAGTACCTGGATGGGAGACCGCCTGGGAATACCAGGTGCTGTAGGCTATTTTGTGCTCCATGATTAGTAATTGCACAACTTCTCAATTACTTTTCAAATTTGGTATGTTTCCAAAATAATTTTATCCCGTTTTATAGCGGAAATGTTGGACAACATTATGAGGGCTGGAGCTACCTATTTACATATAATTAGCATACAGGTAGTGTGTTCATGGGTAATAAATCGACTTTCACATGTAATGCAGTACAGAGAATATTGAGTCCTTCAAGAGGCATGAAAGAAAGCCGTTATTGTGTTGATTGTTCTCTCCACCTCCCTGCAACAGAAACAGGATGGATGGATTAAAGTTATCCTACCAGACATAGGAGTCCTGAATGGGCCCACCAGTCTTATATATCTCGCCTGATCGAGCGCTGATCGAGCGATGAGCGTGGTATCATGTTGCAAGTGGCTGCATGGCTTAGCTTACTAAATGCAAATGCATAAGAGTAATATTCTTAGCATTACTAGAGCCTACGGCCACACCACACTGAATGCGCCGGCCACACCACACTGAATGCGCCCGATCTCGTCTGATCTCGGAAGCTAAGCAGTGTCGGGCCTAGTTAGTACCTGGATGGGAGACTGCCTGGGAATACCAGGTGCTGTAGGCTTTTTTGTGCTCCAAGTTCAGGAAGTGAGCCATTTCTCAATTGCCTTTCAAAACTGCAAGGTCTAGCCGACTAGATGCTTAAAAGTACAAAACTCACTAGGCCCAGAGCCTACGGCCACACCACACTGAATGCGCCCGATCTCGTCTGATCTCGGAAGCTAAGCAGTGTCGGGCCTAGTTAGTACCTGGATGGGAGACCGCCTGGGAATACCAGGTGCTGTAGGCTATTTTGTGCTCCATGATTAGTAATTGCGCAACTTCTCAATTACTTTTCAAATTTGGTATGTTTCCAAAATAATTTTATCCCGTTTTATAGCGGAAATGTTGGACAACATTATGAGGGCTGGAGCTACCTATTTACATATAATTAGCATACAGGTAGTGTGTTCATGGGTAATAAATCGACTTTCACATGTAATGCAGTACAGAGAATATTGAGTCCTTCAAGAGGCATGAAAGAAAGCCGTTATTGTGTTGATTGTTCTCTCCACCTCCCTGCAACAGAAACAGGATGGATGGATTAAAGTTATCCTACCAGACATAGGAGTCCTGAATGGGCCCACCAGTCTTATATATCTCGCCTGATCGAGCGCTGATCGAGCGATGAGCGTGGTATCATGTTGCAAGTGGCTGCATGGCTTAGCTTACTAAATGCAAATGCATAAGAGTAATATTCTTAGCATTACTCGAGCCTACGGCCACACCACACTGAATGCGCCCGATCTCGTCTGATCTCGGAAGCTAAGCAGTGTCGGGCCTAGTTAGTACCTGGATGGGAGACCGCCTGGGAATACCAGGTGCTGTAGGCTTTTTTGTGCTCCAAGTTCAGGAAGTGAGCCATTTCTCAATTGCCTTTCAAAACTGCAAGGTCTAGCCGACTAGATGCTTAAAAGTACAAAACTCACTAGGTCCAGAGCCTACGGCCACACCACACTGAATGCGCGCGATCTCGTCTGATCTCGGAAGCTAAGCAGTGTCGGGCCTAGTTAGTACCTGGATGGGAGACCGCCTGGGAATACCAGGTGCTGTAGGCTTTTTTGTGCTCCAAGTTCAGGAAGTGAGCCATTTCTCAATTGCCTTTCAAAACTGCAAGGTCTAGCCGACTAGATGCTTAAAAGTACAAAACTCACTGGGACCAGAGCCTACGGCCACACCACACTGAATGCGCCCGATCTCGTCTGATCTCGGAAGCTAAGCAGTGTCGGGCCTAGTTAGTACCTGGATGGGAGACCGCCTGGGAATACCAGGTGCTGTAGGCTTTTTTGTGCTCCAAGTTCAGGAAGTGAGCCATTTCTCAATTGCCTTTCAAAACTGCAAGGTCTAGCCGACTAGATGCTTAAAAGTACAAAACTCACTAGGCCCTGAGCCTACGGCCACACCACACTGAATGCGCCCGATCTCGTTTGATCTCGGAAGCTAAGCAGTGTCGGGCCTAGTTAGTACCTGGATGGGAGACCGCCTGGGAATACCAGGTGCTGTAGGCTATTTTGTGCTCCATGATTAGTAATTGCACAACTTCTCAATTACTTTTCAAATTTGGTATGTTTCCAAAATAATTTTATCCCGTTTTATAGCGGAAATGTTGGACAACATCATGAGGGCTGGAGCTACCTATTTACATATAATTAGCATACAGGTAGTGTGTTCATGGGTAATAAATCGACTTTCACATGTAATGCAGTATAGAGAATATTGAGTCCTTCAAGAGGCATGAAAGAAAGCCGTTATTGTGTTGATTGTTCTCTCCACCTCCCTGCAACAGAAACAGGATGGATGGATTAAAGTTATCCTACCAGACATAGGAGTCCTGAATGGGCCCACCAGTCTTATATATCTCGCCTGATCGAGCCTGATCGAGCGATGAGCGTGGTATCATGTTGCAAGTGGCTGCATGGCTTAGCTTACTAAATGCAAATGCATAAGAGTAATATTCTTAGCATTTCTAGAGCCTACGGCCACACCACACTGAATGCGCCCGATCTCGTCTGATCTCGGAAGCTAAGCAGTGTCGGGCCTAGTTAGTACCTGGATGGGAGACCGCCTGGGAATACCAGGTGCTGTAGGCTTTTTTGTGCTCCAAGTTCAGGAAGTGAGCCATTTCTCAATTGCCTTTCAAAACTGCAAGGTCTAGCCGACTAGATGCTTAAAAGTACAAAACTCACTAGGCCCAGAGCCTACGGCCACACCACACTGAATGCACCCGATCTCGTCTGATCTCGGAAGCTAAGCAGTGTCGGGCCTAGTTAGTACCTGGATGGGAGACCGCCTGGGAATACCAGGTGCTGTAGGCTTTTTTGTGCTCCAAGTTCAGGAAGTGAGCCATTTCTCAATTGCCTTTCAAAACTGCAAGGTCTAGCCGACTAGATGCTTAAAAGTACAAAACTCACTAGGACCAGAGCCTACGGCCACACCACACTGAATGCGCCCGATCTCGTCTGATCTCGGAAGCTAAGCAGTGTCGGGCCTAGTTAGTACCTGGATGGGAGACCGCCTGGGAATACCAGGTGGTGTAGGCTTTTTTGTGCTCCAAGTTCAGGAAGTGAGCCATTTCTCAATTGCCTTTCAAAACTGCAAGGTCTAGCCGACTAGATGCTTAAAAGTACAAAACTCACTAGGCCCAGAGCCTACGGCCACACCACACTGAATGCGCCCGATCTCGTCTGATCTCGGAAGCTAAGCAGTGTCGGGCCTAGTTAGTACCTGGATGGGAGACCGCCTGGGAATACCAGGTGCTGTAGGCTATTTTGTGCTCCATGATTAGTAATTGCACAACTTCTCAATTACTTTTCAAATTTGGTATGTTTCCAAAATAATTTTATCCCGTTTTATAGCGGAAATGTTGGACAACATTATGAGGGCTGGAGCTACCTATTTACATATAATTAGCATACAGGTAGTGTGTTCATGGGTAATAAATCGACTTTCACATGTAATGCAGTACAGAGAATATTGAGTCCTTCAAGAGGCATGAAAGAAAGCCGTTATTGTGTTGATTGTTCTCTCCACCTCCCTGCAACAGAAACAGGATGGATGGATTAAAGTTATCCTACCAGACATAGGAGTCCTGAATGGGCCCACCAGTCTTATATATCTCGCCTGATCGAGCGCTGATCGAGCGATGAGCGTGGTATCATGTTGCAAGTGGCTGCATGGCTTAGCTTACTAAATGCAAATGCATAAGAGTAATATTCTTAGCATTACTCGAGCCTACGGCCACACCACACTGAATGCGCCCGATCTCGTCTGATCTCGGAAGCTAAGCAGTGTCGGGCCTAGTTAGTACCTGGATGGGAGACCGCCTGGGAATACCAGGTGCTGTAGGCTTTTTTGTGCTCCAAGTTCAGGAAGTGAGCCATTTCTCAATTGCCTTTCAAAACTGCAAGGTCTAGCCGACTAGATGCTTAAAAGTACAAAACTCACTAGGCCCAGAGCCTACGGCCACACCACACTGAATGCGCCCGATCTCGTCTGATCTCGGAAGCTAAGCAGTGTCGGGCCTAGTTAGTACCTGGATGGGAGACCGCCTGGGAATACCAGGTGCTGTAGGCTTTTTTGTGCTCCAAGTTCAGGAAGTGAGCCATTTCTCAATTGCCTTTCAAAACTGCAAGGTCTAGCCGACTAGATGCTTAAAAGTACAAAACTCACTAGGACCAGAGCCTACGGCCACACCACACTGAATGCGCCCGATCTCGGAAGCTAAGCAGTGTCGCGCCTAGTTAGTACCTGGATGGGAGACCGCCTGGGAATACCAGGTGCTGTAGGCTTTTTTGTGCTCCAAGTTCAGGAAGTGAGCCATTTCTCAATTGCCTTTCAAAACTGCAAGGTCTAGCCGACTAGATGCTTAAAAGTACAAAACTCACTAGGCCCAGAGCCTACGGCCACACCACACTGAATGCGTCTGATCTCGGAAACTAAACAGTGTCGGGCCTAGTTAGTACCTGGATGGGAGACCGCCTGGGAATACCAGGTGCTGTAGGCTATTTTGTGCTCCATGATTAGTAATTGCACAACTTCTCAATTACTTTTCAAATTTGGTATGTTTCCAAAATAATTTTATCCCGTTTTATAGCGGAAATGTTGGACAACATTATGAGGGCTGGAGCTACCTATTTACATATAATTAGCATACAGGTAGTGTGTTCATGGGTAATAAATCGACTTTCACATGTAATGCAGTACAGAGAATATTGAGTCCTTCAAGAGGCATGAAAGAAAGCCGTTATTGTGTTGATTGTTCTCTCCACCTCCCTGCAACAGAAACAGGATGGATGGATTAAAGTTATCCTACCAGACATAGGAGTCCTGAATGGGCCCACCAGTCTTATATATCTCGCCTGATCGAGCGCTGATCGAGCGATGAGCGTGGTATCATGTTGCAAGTGGCTGCATGGCTTAGCTTACTAAATGCAAATGCATAAGAGTAATATTCTTAGCATTACTAGAGCCTACGGCCACACCACACTGAATGCGCCGGCCACACCACACTGAATGCGCCCGATCTCGTCTGATCTCGGAAGCTAAGCAGTGTCGGGCCTAGTTAGTACCTGGATGGGAGACTGCCTGGGAATACCAGGTGCTGTAGGCTTTTTTGTGCTCCAAGTTCAGGAAGTGAGCCATTTCTCAATTGCCTTTCAAAACTGCAAGGTCTAGCCGACTAGATGCTTAAAAGTACAAAACTCACTAGGCCCAGAGCCTACGGCCACACCACACTGAATGCGCCCGATCTCGTCTGATCTCGGAAGCTAAGCAGTGTCGGGCCTAGTTAGTACCTGGATGGGAGACCGCCTGGGAATACCAGGTGCTGTAGGCTATTTTGTGCTCCATGATTAGTAATTGCGCAACTTCTCAATTACTTTTCAAATTTGGTATGTTTCCAAAATAATTTTATCCCGTTTTATAGCGGAAATGTTGGACAACATTATGAGGGCTGGAGCTACCTATTTACATATAATTAGCATACAGGTAGTGTGTTCATGGGTAATAAATCGACTTTCACATGTAATGCAGTACAGAGAATATTGAGTCCTTCAAGAGGCATGAAAGAAAGCCGTTATTGTGTTGATTGTTCTCTCCACCTCCCTGCAACAGAAACAGGATGGATGGATTAAAGTTATCCTACCAGACATAGGAGTCCTGAATGGGCCCACCAGTCTTATATATCTCGCCTGATCGAGCGCTGATCGAGCGATGAGCGTGGTATCATGTTGCAAGTGGCTGCATGGCTTAGCTTACTAAATGCAAATGCATAAGAGTAATATTCTTAGCATTACTCGAGCCTACGGCCACACCACACTGAATGCGCCCGATCTCGTCTGATCTCGGAAGCTAAGCAGTGTCGGGCCTAGTTAGTACCTGGATGGGAGACCGCCTGGGAATACCAGGTGCTGTAGGCTTTTTTGTGCTCCAAGTTCAGGAAGTGAGCCATTTCTCAATTGCCTTTCAAAACTGCAAGGTCTAGCCGACTAGATGCTTAAAAGTACAAAACTCACTAGGTCCAGAGCCTACGGCCACACCACACTGAATGCGCGCGATCTCGTCTGATCTCGGAAGCTAAGCAGTGTCGGGCCTAGTTAGTACCTGGATGGGAGACCGCCTGGGAATACCAGGTGCTGTAGGCTTTTTTGTGCTCCAAGTTCAGGAAGTGAGCCATTTCTCAATTGCCTTTCAAAACTGCAAGGTCTAGCCGACTAGATGCTTAAAAGTACAAAACTCACTGGGACCAGAGCCTACGGCCACACCACACTGAATGCGCCCGATCTCGTCTGATCTCGGAAGCTAAGCAGTGTCGGGCCTAGTTAGTACCTGGATGGGAGACCGCCTGGGAATACCAGGTGCTGTAGGCTTTTTTGTGCTCCAAGTTCAGGAAGTGAGCCATTTCTCAATTGCCTTTCAAAACTGCAAGGTCTAGCCGACTAGATGCTTAAAAGTACAAAACTCACTAGGCCCTGAGCCTACGGCCACACCACACTGAATGCGCCCGATCTCGTTTGATCTCGGAAGCTAAGCAGTGTCGGGCCTAGTTAGTACCTGGATGGGAGACCGCCTGGGAATACCAGGTGCTGTAGGCTATTTTGTGCTCCATGATTAGTAATTGCACAACTTCTCAATTACTTTTCAAATTTGGTATGTTTCCAAAATAATTTTATCCCGTTTTATAGCGGAAATGTTGGACAACATCATGAGGGCTGGAGCTACCTATTTACATATAATTAGCATACAGGTAGTGTGTTCATGGGTAATAAATCGACTTTCACATGTAATGCAGTATAGAGAATATTGAGTCCTTCAAGAGGCATGAAAGAAAGCCGTTATTGTGTTGATTGTTCTCTCCACCTCCCTGCAACAGAAACAGGATGGATGGATTAAAGTTATCCTACCAGACATAGGAGTCCTGAATGGGCCCACCAGTCTTATATATCTCGCCTGATCGAGCCTGATCGAGCGATGAGCGTGGTATCATGTTGCAAGTGGCTGCATGGCTTAGCTTACTAAATGCAAATGCATAAGAGTAATATTCTTAGCATTTCTAGAGCCTACGGCCACACCACACTGAATGCGCCCGATCTCGTCTGATCTCGGAAGCTAAGCAGTGTCGGGCCTAGTTAGTACCTGGATGGGAGACCGCCTGGGAATACCAGGTGCTGTAGGCTTTTTTGTGCTCCAAGTTCAGGAAGTGAGCCATTTCTCAATTGCCTTTCAAAACTGCAAGGTCTAGCCGACTAGATGCTTAAAAGTACAAAACTCACTAGGCCCAGAGCCTACGGCCACACCACACTGAATGCACCCGATCTCGTCTGATCTCGGAAGCTAAGCAGTGTCGGGCCTAGTTAGTACCTGGATGGGAGACCGCCTGGGAATACCAGGTGCTGTAGGCTTTTTTGTGCTCCAAGTTCAGGAAGTGAGCCATTTCTCAATTGCCTTTCAAAACTGCAAGGTCTAGCCGACTAGATGCTTAAAAGTACAAAACTCACTAGGACCAGAGCCTACGGCCACACCACACTGAATGCGCCCGATCTCGTCTGATCTCGGAAGCTAAGCAGTGTCGGGCCTAGTTAGTACCTGGATGGGAGACCGCCTGGGAATACCAGGTGGTGTAGGCTTTTTTGTGCTCCAAGTTCAGGAAGTGAGCCATTTCTCAATTGCCTTTCAAAACTGCAAGGTCTAGCCGACTAGATGCTTAAAAGTACAAAACTCACTAGGCCCAGAGCCTACGGCCACACCACACTGAATGCGCCCGATCTCGTCTGATCTCGGAAGCTAAGCAGTGTCGGGCCTAGTTAGTACCTGGATGGGAGACCGCCTGGGAATACCAGGTGCTGTAGGCTATTTTGTGCTCCATGATTAGTAATTGCACAACTTCTCAATTACTTTTCAAATTTGGTATGTTTCCAAAATAATTTTATCCCGTTTTATAGCGGAAATGTTGGACAACATTATGAGGGCTGGAGCTACCTATTTACATATAATTAGCATACAGGTAGTGTGTTCATGGGTAATAAATCGACTTTCACATGTAATGCAGTACAGAGAATATTGAGTCCTTCAAGAGGCATGAAAGAAAGCCGTTATTGTGTTGATTGTTCTCTCCACCTCCCTGCAACAGAAACAGGATGGATGGATTAAAGTTATCCTACCAGACATAGGAGTCCTGAATGGGCCCACCAGTCTTATATATCTCGCCTGATCGAGCGCTGATCGAGCGATGAGCGTGGTATCATGTTGCAAGTGGCTGCATGGCTTAGCTTACTAAATGCAAATGCATAAGAGTAATATTCTTAGCATTACTCGAGCCTACGGCCACACCACACTGAATGCGCCCGATCTCGTCTGATCTCGGAAGCTAAGCAGTGTCGGGCCTAGTTAGTACCTGGATGGGAGACCGCCTGGGAATACCAGGTGCTGTAGGCTTTTTTGTGCTCCAAGTTCAGGAAGTGAGCCATTTCTCAATTGCCTTTCAAAACTGCAAGGTCTAGCCGACTAGATGCTTAAAAGTACAAAACTCACTAGGCCCAGAGCCTACGGCCACACCACACTGAATGCGCCCGATCTCGTCTGATCTCGGAAGCTAAGCAGTGTCGGGCCTAGTTAGTACCTGGATGGGAGACCGCCTGGGAATACCAGGTGCTGTAGGCTTTTTTGTGCTCCAAGTTCAGGAAGTGAGCCATTTCTCAATTGCCTTTCAAAACTGCAAGGTCTAGCCGACTAGATGCTTAAAAGTACAAAACTCACTAGGACCAGAGCCTACGGCCACACCACACTGAATGCGCCCGATCTCGGAAGCTAAGCAGTGTCGCGCCTAGTTAGTACCTGGATGGGAGACCGCCTGGGAATACCAGGTGCTGTAGGCTTTTTTGTGCTCCAAGTTCAGGAAGTGAGCCATTTCTCAATTGCCTTTCAAAACTGCAAGGTCTAGCCGACTAGATGCTTAAAAGTACAAAACTCACTAGGCCCAGAGCCTACGGCCACACCACACTGAATGCGTCTGATCTCGGAAACTAAACAGTGTCGGGCCTAGTTAGTACCTGGATGGGAGACCGCCTGGGAATACCAGGTGCTGTAGGCTATTTTGTGCTCCATGATTAGTAATTGCACAACTTCTCAATTACTTTTCAAATTTGGTATGTTTCCAAAATAATTTTATCCCGTTTTATAGCGGAAATGTTGGACAACATTATGAGGGCTGGAGCTACCTATTTACATATAATTAGCATACAGGTAGTGTGTTCATGGGTAATAAATCGACTTTCACATGTAATGCAGTACAGAGAATATTGAGTCCTTCAAGAGGCATGAAAGAAAGCCGTTATTGTGTTGATTGTTCTCTCCACCTCCCTGCAACAGAAACAGGATGGATGGATTAAAGTTATCCTACCAGACATAGGAGTCCTGAATGGGCCCACCAGTCTTATATATCTCGCCTGATCGAGCGCTGATCGAGCGATGAGCGTGGTATCATGTTGCAAGTGGCTGCATGGCTTAGCTTACTAAATGCAAATGCATAAGAGTAATATTCTTAGCATTACTAGAGCCTACGGCCACACCACACTGAATGCGCCGGCCACACCACACTGAATGCGCCCGATCTCGTCTGATCTCGGAAGCTAAGCAGTGTCGGGCCTAGTTAGTACCTGGATGGGAGACTGCCTGGGAATACCAGGTGCTGTAGGCTTTTTTGTGCTCCAAGTTCAGGAAGTGAGCCATTTCTCAATTGCCTTTCAAAACTGCAAGGTCTAGCCGACTAGATGCTTAAAAGTACAAAACTCACTAGGCCCAGAGCCTACGGCCACACCACACTGAATGCGCCCGATCTCGTCTGATCTCGGAAGCTAAGCAGTGTCGGGCCTAGTTAGTACCTGGATGGGAGACCGCCTGGGAATACCAGGTGCTGTAGGCTATTTTGTGCTCCATGATTAGTAATTGCGCAACTTCTCAATTACTTTTCAAATTTGGTATGTTTCCAAAATAATTTTATCCCGTTTTATAGCGGAAATGTTGGACAACATTATGAGGGCTGGAGCTACCTATTTACATATAATTAGCATACAGGTAGTGTGTTCATGGGTAATAAATCGACTTTCACATGTAATGCAGTACAGAGAATATTGAGTCCTTCAAGAGGCATGAAAGAAAGCCGTTATTGTGTTGATTGTTCTCTCCACCTCCCTGCAACAGAAACAGGATGGATGGATTAAAGTTATCCTACCAGACATAGGAGTCCTGAATGGGCCCACCAGTCTTATATATCTCGCCTGATCGAGCGCTGATCGAGCGATGAGCGTGGTATCATGTTGCAAGTGGCTGCATGGCTTAGCTTACTAAATGCAAATGCATAAGAGTAATATTCTTAGCATTACTCGAGCCTACGGCCACACCACACTGAATGCGCCCGATCTCGTCTGATCTCGGAAGCTAAGCAGTGTCGGGCCTAGTTAGTACCTGGATGGGAGACCGCCTGGGAATACCAGGTGCTGTAGGCTTTTTTGTGCTCCAAGTTCAGGAAGTGAGCCATTTCTCAATTGCCTTTCAAAACTGCAAGGTCTAGCCGACTAGATGCTTAAAAGTACAAAACTCACTAGGTCCAGAGCCTACGGCCACACCACACTGAATGCGCGCGATCTCGTCTGATCTCGGAAGCTAAGCAGTGTCGGGCCTAGTTAGTACCTGGATGGGAGACCGCCTGGGAATACCAGGTGCTGTAGGCTTTTTTGTGCTCCAAGTTCAGGAAGTGAGCCATTTCTCAATTGCCTTTCAAAACTGCAAGGTCTAGCCGACTAGATGCTTAAAAGTACAAAACTCACTGGGACCAGAGCCTACGGCCACACCACACTGAATGCGCCCGATCTCGTCTGATCTCGGAAGCTAAGCAGTGTCGGGCCTAGTTAGTACCTGGATGGGAGACCGCCTGGGAATACCAGGTGCTGTAGGCTTTTTTGTGCTCCAAGTTCAGGAAGTGAGCCATTTCTCAATTGCCTTTCAAAACTGCAAGGTCTAGCCGACTAGATGCTTAAAAGTACAAAACTCACTAGGCCCTGAGCCTACGGCCACACCACACTGAATGCGCCCGATCTCGTTTGATCTCGGAAGCTAAGCAG